>NC_137233.1:4047284-4049784 GCF_949987685.1 Ammodytes marinus | reverse complement strand
GGATGAACAGAGGGTTTTAAGAGATTAGAAAGAGAGGGAGGGAGAGAGAGAGGGAGAGAGAGAGAGGGAGCGAGAGGGAGAGAGGGATAGAGAAGGAGTGATAGGAAGAGAGGGAGAGAGAGAGAGAGAGAGGGAAAGAGAGAGAGAGAGAGATGATGGATATGGAACAGTATGAGCGATACATAAATGAAAACTAATTTTTGTAAGCTTGTAAGAGAAAAAGGACCCATATTTAAAGGTAGCACATGTTTGAGAAGTTCATAGTAAGACAGAAGTGGGTATAAAGGAATGAAGAGAATGTGTAAGAGATTAGAAAGAGAGAGAGAAAGAGAGATAGAGAGAGAGAGAGAGAGAGAGAGAGCTAGAGAGAGAGAGAGATACAGAGAGAGGTAGAGAGAGAGAGAGAGAGGTAGAGAGACAGAGAGAGAGAGATAGATGACTGACAGCTCCCAGACATCCCACTCCTCCTCTTTCATATTCTCTCCGTTTGCATTAACACACAGCGGCGGCGGCAGCGGCTTCCAACACGACTCAACGCATGAAAGATTAATTTACTAAATAACTTTGATTTGATTTTAATTATGAATGCAGATCCCTCTCTTTCATCTTCAGGAAATGTGTCTGAGGTGTTTTATTCATAGAACACACACACACACACACACGCACACACACACACACACACACACACACACACACACACACACACACACACACACACACACACAGCAAACAAACACACTATTTCTCACACACACACACACACACACACACACACTCACACACACACACACACACACACACACACACACACACACACACACACACACACACACACACACACACACACACACACACACACACACACACACACACACACACAGGTCGAACTTCAAAGTCTGTTGTTCAGGGCTGCTAAACCATTTAGCTACGAGGAACTTTTAAATATTTCTGAAACAGTCGAATTTTTCCTCTGATGATCATGAATTACATATAACAGCAAACAAGACCATCAGTGCAAAGAATGCTATTTTTATATAGTTTTTCTTAATGCCTTTGTCATGGGTAATACGCTCACCCAGGAACAACAGCTGGCGTAGTAAAAACACTACCGCTTTTGTCCAAAGGGGGGCGCTAGAATGAACACAAACTGAAAGTTCCTCGGAGCACCTTTAATAATGTTATAACGTTGTTCTGCATCTATCCAAGACCAAAATATTTTTCCAAACTAAATGCTTTGAGCAATAAAAACAAAACTATTCATATTTAATATAAAAAGCCACGTGAACATTTAGAAAAACTATTAAAATGTGAATCGTTTTGGGGCGCTCCGGTGGTGTAGTGGATAGAGTGCGTACCATATTGGATCCGGCCTTCGTTGCAGTGGTCGTGGGTTCGAATCCGACCCGTGGACCTTTACTACAGGTCATCCCCCCCTCTCTCTCTCTCTCTCTCTCTGTCTCCCCATTTCAACTCTGTACCGTCTGTACTGTCTAATAAAGCTGGAAAATGCCAAAAAAAAAATGTGAATTGTTCTATAGTCGTCACAAGGAAGATATTAAGAAGACAAATGAGATACTTGGGCTGATACAGTTTGGAGAAAAATTCGATATAAATATTTTCTTGGGCTGGAATAATTCTACAAAGCATATGTGGTGATGGAACTGGCAAAAACCATTCAAAACTCATACAATTTAAAAACACACATACAGTACAGTTAAAGGTGCAGAGTGTAATATGACATAATCAAGAAAGTTCTACAAAGTTCTGGAATGCAACACTCCCTGGGTAACCCCACCCCTTTAGAATAATAACAGAAGCTACAGTGGCCTTCAAGGACAAGAACAATTCTACATTTTAAACAATGCACCTGATGACATTCCAACTATGACGCTTCCAACATGGCGGCGCCAATGCCTTGGTCCAAGTTATGGAGAAATATGGACATATATGAGACCCTTTCTAAGGGGAAAAATAATAATTATAAAAAAATGCAGCTATTATACACTAAATGAAATGTACTTATGGATGTTATAATTACTTTCTACAAAATCTGCTAGGAAATAAAACCCAAAATTCTACACACTGCAGGTTTAAAACCAATTGTTGTTTGATAGAAATGAACAAGGAAATATGTACGAATGTTTAAATGCAAGATACAGATGTGCTTTGCAGAGGCATGATTCTTGCTGTCTACACAATTTTTTAAATAAAAAGAGACCAACAGTTTCTCTCAAATTCTCTCTCTCTCATTCCATTTTTCCTACAGCACTCTTTTTTTATTCTATCCATCTCTTCCTCTCCCTTTCTCTCTGTCAGTCTCATTATATATATATCTCTCTCTCTCTCTCTCTCTCTCTCCATCTCTCTCCATCTATGTCTCCCTCTCCCTCTCTCTTTCTCCCTGCCTCTCTCTCTCCATCCCTCTCTCTCTCTATCTCCCCATCCCTCTATCTCTCCCTCTCTCTTTCCCCATCCCTCTCTCTCTCTCTCTCTCTCTCTC
>NC_137233.1:4009972-4012472 GCF_949987685.1 Ammodytes marinus | reverse complement strand
TGGAGGCGCGGTGCCCGGCGGCGCTGCAGAAAAAGATGAAAAATTTCATCTTTTTCTGCGGCGCCGTGCTCGCCGCACAAGCCTTCGATTCACGCTCCTTCGATGACACAATTTCTATGCGCCGCTAATGGCCGCGCTCCCGATTCACGCGCCTCTCATGAGGCGCGGCCACGCGCCGCGCAAGCCCCCGCCGCCGGCCGCTGGACGCCGATTATTGGGTGGACGCGCGGCCACGCGCTAGTACATTGACTTTGTATGTAATCTCGCCGCGCGGCCAGTGCGGTGTGTTCCCAGCTTTATTGATAGTGTAGAGACAGAGCTGAAATGGGGCAGAGAGGGGAGTGACATGCAGAGAACGACCGCGGGCTGGAATCGAACCCGGGTCCGCTGCTGACCGAGGCCCATGGGGGGGGGGGGACGCCCTACCAACTGAGCAAAGGGCGCCCCCCTGATAAGAGTATTGCCTGATTGTTCCCTTTGCGCTCTCAAAGTGTTTTATATTCCTCAAAAGCTTTATTCCTTTCTCTGTTTTGCTGACATTATTATATTTTCATATGATCACCGCATTAGCATTAACACAACAGCATTATGTCTATGTGAGCTGGAAAAGTCCTGCCACAGTTAATAAGGATCTCATGGATACACAAACACAGACACACAAACATGCACGCACGCTCACACAGACACACAAACATGCACGCACGCTCACACAGACACACAAACATGCACGCACGCTCACACAGACACACAAACATGCACGCACGCTCACACAGACACACAAACATGCACGCACGCACACAAACATACAAACAAGCACGCACGCACACACACACCCACCCACACACACGCACACACAAACATGCACGCACACACACAAATTCATGGTGAATTCTGTTAGACATAATTAGGGTCTTGGACAAACACACACACACACACACACACACACACACACACACACACACACACACACACACACACACACACACACACACACACACACACACACACACAAGGCTCTTGCCATGGTTAATGAAGCATGCTCGGTAAGGTACATGCCTCATTATTTTTAGCTTTTATTTTAATAAGAAAGAAGAAAAATGAAGATTTAGGATTTATATGTTAGACTGAAATTGAGTTTCTGGTCGGATGAAGAACAGATCATAAAAATATAATTTGCAGCAGCACAAATTACTTAGGAAAGGGGGCGCCCTTAGCTCAGTTGGTAGGGCGTCCCCCCGGGCCTCGGCCAGCTGCGGACCCGGGTTCGATTCCAGCCCGCGGTCGTTCTCTGCATGTCACTCCCCTCTCTGCCCCATTTCAACTCTGTCTCTACACTATCAATAAAGCATAAAAATACCAAAAAAATATCTTAAAAAAAAAATTGTTATGAAGACTATGGCTCATTCATACAGCATCAGATTTAGGTGGTGTTGAAGTTCAAGCCACCGCCAAATGAGTTGACAAAAAGTTGATTAAGCCTATTATCAGCTCCCTACAAAACTCTCTCTGTATTTCTCGGTATGGCAGCGTTTATAAACTGGTGTCCCCCCCCCCCCTCCTTGACACTGGTGCAGGAGCTCAGAAAAATCCTCAAGAAGAGCCCAAGAAATGTTTCAGTTGTTGATTCTACTGCTAAGAAGAAAAAAACACCTGGACGTACAGCAGAAGGTATAAAATCCATGTGCCATCACTGAAGGCTTTACCTCATGTAGATGCACCGACTAGTGTTGTTGTAATTACACAGAATTCCTCATGGGGGGGCGACAGAAGTTACACACTGTAGCTTTTAAACAGGGGATGTATGGCTGCTCTATGCTGTCACAGATTCCCCTGAAACACTTCATAGCTCCAGTTTCATAATTTGCAGAATAATAATAATTACACCAACTAATTGTGTGTGTGTGTGTGTGTGTGTGTGCGTGTGCGTGTGTGTGTGCGTGTGTGTGTGTGTGTGTGTGTGTGTGTGTGTGTGTGTGTGTGTGTGTGTGTGTGTGCGTGTGCCTGTGTGTGTGTGTGTGTGTGTTCTTGGAATGACTGTAATTATAGAATTATTGCGGTTATTATCAGATCGGACATTTTCCCATTAACAGAACGATGGTGTAAGCAGCCTGTTCAACTGAGTCCTAGGGTAACACATTTTTTTTAAATATTTTTTTTTGGGGGCATTTTCAAGCTTTATTAGATAGTACAGAGTTGAAATTGGGAGACAGTCATTATAGAATTATTGCTGTTATTATTAGATTGAACATTTTCCCATTAACAGAACGATGGTGTAAGCAGCCTGTTTCAAGCACTGACAGAGACCTAATTGCCACAGACTGTCTCTCTACTCTTTTATCTATTTGAATAGGGTAACACAATTTTTTTTAAATATTTATTTTTTTTGCATTTTCAAGCTTTATTAGATAGTACAGAGTTGAAATTGGGAGACAGTCATTATATAATTATTGCTGTTATTATTAGATTGAACATTTTCCCAATTATGGTGTAAGCAGCCTGT
>NC_137233.1:3975772-3977272 GCF_949987685.1 Ammodytes marinus | reverse complement strand
TCACCGCAGGTGGGTAATTATAAAGGGAAGATTGCGTGCAACTGTGCGCCGCACAGTTTTATACATCTCAACTTTTTTTTTGCGCAGCACATTCTTGGCTTTGTGCGAACGCAATGGTTGCGTTCCGAATCGCATACTTTCTACTATATAGTATGTAGAAAAAAGATTTAGGATGTCCCGATTCTTGTGGCCAGATTTAGGATGGTTAGAAGTACCCGGATGTCCTACGTCATGCGGCCAAGATGGTTAGTGTTGAAAACTGCATCCTATTTGGGGGATTCTGACCCACAATCCAGTGCGCACGTGAAGTGACGTCACATCGACGAAGCCTCCATATGAAAACAAACAGGGATGCGACGGATATAAAAGCAAGATCAAGGCGCAATGTTATGATGAAATAAGAGAGTAAAGTATGTCCCAATAGTATGCATACTGCATCCTAACTAGATTCTTTTTATCGTCGGATGTAGTATGTAGAATAGAAAAAAGAAAGAGTATGCGATTCGGAACGCAACCAATGTTTTGGGAAGGTTTCTACGCACACCTTTATAAATGAGGCCCCTGGTCTCTCCTCCTCCAGGACACATGCGAGCCTTGACTCCGTGGCTCTTTGCTTCCTTTGAACGATAGAAGTAAAAACAAGGATAATATAATTACCTGTAGTGGAGCAGGGACATTATACATTTAAAATAATTTAAGGTAAATCCTATAATGCAGATGTTACAGAAAAATAAAATTACTTTTTTAGTTGCTAACTCCTCCATCAAGGCTTCCCCCGCCTCCAGCCATTCTTTCAATTGTCTATTTGACTCAGATGCCATATTTTAGACAAATATAAAACAGAAAAAGACAAAAAAAAGGACAATCACAATAAAAAATTAAAACAATGACAATTTTTGCTAAAAGGCAGAATGACAAAATGGCACTTAAAAGGGCCGTTGGATTTCTAAATTGTGTTATGGAGATTTGAAATGTGGCTTGATGCGCAAGAAAAAAAACATCAAATTAGTTTAATAATATTATTGTTGGCACTAAAATAAACATTTCTTAATGCAAAGTAACTTACAAAAAGTTCCCTTCTGTTAACTGTTTGCAATTCCGACAATGTTTGTTCTCATTTTACATTCTGCAAGTTCATATATTACCTTATATTAAGAAGCACCTTCTAATATAATTTACCTCGAATGTTTGTAATGTTGATGGTTTAATGCCAACACTGACCCAATACCAGTCAGAATAGACAACTAGTAAATATGTATTTGCATATATTATTATTACTGGCTGTTATTTCACTATTCACTTATTTTAAAAATTACCGTTTCCTTCTGTATTTTTCCACATCTGTGTATTGCTAATTAGAATAAAATTGACATGAATGATGAGGATTGGACTGTATAGGTTGGAGCGAAAGTACCTTTTAAATACCATCTATGGATAGCACTAGCTAGCTTTTACGTTAGCATGTGACCATAGCTTTATACAAGGTAGCCTTAAATAAGA
>NC_137233.1:3930772-3945772 GCF_949987685.1 Ammodytes marinus | reverse complement strand
GACAGACAGACAGACAGACAGACAGACAGACAGACAGACAGATAGATAGATAGATAGATAGATAGATAGATAGATAGATAGATAGATAGATAGATAGATAGATAGATAGATAGATAGATAGATAGATAGATAGATAGATAGATAAATAGATAGATAGACATACAGACAGACAGACAGACAGACAGACAGACATATAGATATATAGATAGACAGACAGACAGACAGACAGACAGACAGACAGACAGACAGACAGACAGACAGACAGACAGATAGATAGATAGATAGATAGATAGATAGATAGATAGATAGATAGATAGATAGATAGATAGATAGATAGATAGATAGATAGATAGATAGATAGATAGATAGATAGACAGACAGACAGACAGACAGACAGACAGACAGACAGACAGACAGACAAACAGATAGTTTAGTTTTTTTTTGTTTTTGTTTTTAGTTTTATTTGATTAGGACAGTGCATATTAATCAACATGTCAGCAAAGCATCAATGTAAATATGCCGGAGTTAGCATAAATGCTAATTCGCATCCGTAGTCCTAAGGCAAGTCATAAAGCTGGGAACACACCGCACTGGCCGCGCGGCGAGATTACATACAAAGTCAATGTACTAGCGCGTGGCCGCACGTCCACCCAATAATCGGCGTCCAGCGGCCGGCAGCGGGCTCTTGCGCGGCGCGTGGTCGAATCGGGAGCGCGGCCATTAGCGGCGCATAGAAATTGTGTCATCGAAGGAGCGTGAATCGAAGGCTTGTGCGGCGAGCACGGCGCCGCAGAAAAAGATGAAAATTTTCATCTTTTTCTGCAGCGCCGCCGGGCGCCGCGCCTCCACAGCCAATCAGCGTTGAGATTGCCCGGTGGCGGTGGTCTGCAAGACGAGGTGGGCGTGTGGAGTGAGGACATCGGGCTTCCAATACATTCTGCAAATATGTTTTTGCATCTGTTTAGCTGTTGGTTGTACTTTAGCCAAGGTAGCGCCGGTTAGCATAGTGAAACTCACCCAGCTGTGTGCTGCTCCTGAGGATAATATGAACCCAAAGTTGACGGCAGTGTCCGTGTGGAATTCTAGTACAGCGAAGCACCGGTGTTGTCCTCCGTCAGCCGGCACACTTTCACTTTCAGGTAGGCTGATGTTTGCCTTTATTTGTGCTGCTGAGCACACACTGCTGTTGTTAATGTGTTTAGTATGTTGCTGAATTGCTGTTAATGTGTGTGTATTTGCGATCGGGGTGCGTGTTCAGGCTGTTTTAATGATATTTGTGACATGACTGCCGCTGGATACACAGTGAACCTACATCTGTATTTTTTGGCACAGCTGGACCATGCTGTTGTTGTTGTTGCACCGTAAGTGTGACGGGTCTGATCTCGGCGTCGGCGTCAGGAATATATGGCCCAATATGATCAAGCGGCGAGCCTCCTGCGTCCACGCGGCCAACCGCCGCAGGCGGCCAATGCGGTGTGTTCCCAGCTTAATACAATACATCAATATACAACTACATGAAACAATTTTACACAGTTAATTCACAACTAGCTAGATAGATAGATAGATGGATAGATAGATAGATAGATAGATAGATAGATAGATAGATGGATGGATGGATGGATGGATGGATGGATGGATGGATGGATGGATGGATGGATGGATAGATAGATAGATAGATAGATAGATAGATAGATGAATAGATAGATGGATGGATGGATGGATAGACATACAGATAGACAGACAGACAGACAGACAGACAGACAGACAGACAGACAGACAGACAGACAAAATGTAATTTCTTAATGTTATTGTTTCTATATTATCCTTCCTCAGGAGTGTTGGCACAGGAGAACCTTCCAAGGGACCGGTTTGCTCGCGGCTCTTCTTACATCGCGGCTTCGTATGTGAAGTTCCTGGAGGGGGGCGGAGCCAGGGTGGTTCCTATCAGGTAAAACTGTCTGTTAATGATTGATTGTCTTTATTTCTAACATGCAAGCAACACAATACAAAAAAAAACGTTAGTAGGGTTTTTAGTATGAGTAGGACGTTAGTAGGGCTTTTAGTTTGAGTAGGACGTTAGTATGAGTAGGGCGTTAGTAGCCATATTGTCTCCTACCTATCTATCTATCTGTCTGTCTGTCCGTCCGTCCGTCCGTCCGTCCGTCCGTCCGTCCATCTCTATCTATCTATCTATCTATCTATCTATCTATCTATCTATCTATCTATCTATCTATCTATCTATCTATCTATCTCTCTATCTATCTATCTATCTATCTATCTATCTATCTATCTATCTATCTATATGTCTGTCTGAAAAAAACAAGTTACTGTAAAATAATATTAGATGAATAAATAAAAAATAAAAATAAAAAAATACACTATTTTCTACATGCTGGAAAGGGGGTAGGAGGAAGTAAAAATAACGTATAGTATGCTTAGTAGTGTTAGTTATGATTCAAATATAGGCTGTATTCTGAATCACATAGGCTGTGCTCGAAAAGCCCTAATGTCCTACTCATACTAAAAGCCCTTCTAATGTTCTACTCGTACTAAAAGCCCTACTAACGTCTGACTCATACTAAAAGTCCTACTAACGTCTGACTCATACTAAAAACCATACTAACGTCCTACTCATACTAAAAGCCCTACTAACGTCCCACTCATACTAAAAGCCCTACTAACGTCCCACTCATACTAAAAGCCCTACTAACTCAATTGTCATTTCCCTTCAGTAGTCAGTCTGGGTCTGCGGTACTTTTGCGGGCTTTCTCAGGATAGATTTTTACCGGTCCAATCAGCGAACAGAGGGAGTGGCTGAGAACAATGACATTGAGGTTGTGCGCCAGTTTCAGTTGTAGTCAGAAGCCGGCACATGACATACTGTACGTCACTACCAAACGTTATGCGATTGGTTGGCAGATCCAGAGTGGCACTGGGCAGATCCAATAGTTATAAACTTCAAGTGACACAGACACCCACCTTCAAGTGAGTTAACGTTTGTAAATTGAGCTAACATCATTTTATTTTGACACTTTTATGGGGATCTCCGTTATGGAAATCCTTCTAGAAAATTAACAAAGAGTAAACATTCCTGCCTCTCTCCATACGTCAGATTCATATTATATCTGACTCCAGGTGGATCAGTCATGGTGCACTATGTGGGTTAATGTGGGCGGGGTTTATGCCCCTACAATGGCGGAGCAGCTGAAAATCAATTCCCAATGTCTGTTTTGATGGTTTTCATCATGTTTTATCACACTTATGGATCTGAGATGATGCTAGATAACTCGCTGCTTGAAGACCGCAGTGCATTAATGTGGTGACGTAGGGACGAGTGAGGGGACTGCTAACTGCAGTAACTGACAGGAAGTTAGCTAAAAGAACCATTCCGCTTACAGCACCTTTAATGGAAATGCTCTAAATGAAAATATTTTTGTGGGGAATTTGGTTGAAATTCAGTAGTTTATTAGCCTGGCATTCCCAGACCTGCCACTAGGCGCTGGCAAATTAAATTTGCTGCGCCTGTTGGTCTGGACACTCTCCATTGAAGTTTTTTGAAATCTGGGTTCACGTTTCAATTGGTTCTATCTAATATGGGCGCGCCAGAGCCCTTTGTATGGTGCTCTGGGGCGGACGTAACCGGATGACGACAGTGACGTGCATGCAACGTCGAAGCCGTGATAGTAAACATCAAAGATGGATATGTTGTGTGAGTTTGAGACTGCTTTGGCCTCGACCCTTAACGATTTGGAAGACGGCACTCAAATCTTTCATTAACAAGAAAGAGGAATGTTCTGTTTTGCCGACCGACCACGGCAAAAGTTTAATTTAACAGTTTAACAGCTGTTCGCTAAACGAACGGGCTTAATACGTCACCTTGTGCATCGCTCTGATTGGTTGTAGTGCTATCCAACTGCGTGCAGAGGCATTTGAAATGCACGAGTAGGAGCCGCCCCTTGAGTTGGAAATTACTATTGATCGTGGCCAGACCCTCTATCGTTCAAGATATCAGGGTCTGGATTTCCAGGCTAGTAGTTTATAGAATATAATCAAAGTGTTCATTCTACTCAAACATATGCCTATACATAGTAAAACAAGAGACACTGAACATTTGGAGAGGTCAATACATTTTTTTTAGAGCTGCATTTGACCTGACCATTTAATGGCAGCATTTTATTTTATTTTGACACCTTCATGGGGATCTCCGTTATGGAAATCCTTCTAGAAAATTAACAAAGAGTAAACATTCCTGATTCTCTCTATACGTCAGGTTGATGTTGGATCTGACTCCAGCTGGATCAGTCACGGTGCACTATGTGGGTTAATGTGGGCGGGGCCTTTGCAAAGGAACAACCTCTAACCGCTAACCACAGTGACCTAATGCATTGTGTTTATGCTGGCACCTTCACAATAAAAGCCTGTTTTTCCAGTTGAATTAGTGTGTTAATTAAGTAGGGTGTTATGTTTGTGTTAGCTGCTAGTGTACATATTACAGATCATTTTTGGGCGTGGCCTTTGCAAATGAACAACATCTCAATACTACCTCAGCCTGTGTGTTGTCTCTGTCAGGTATATGCATTTACCATGTCAAGGTATCTTCAATGTTGCAATAGTCTGCTTGGTACGCTATACTTAAAGACATACTTCACCGGTGGAAATATGAAGGTGTATTGAACTCTGAGATCCTATGTAGTATAAATGTGCAAACATTTTAAAAATCGGTTCATCCTAGCCTGAGAAAAGGCAGAAATAGTGTTTTATGGTCTCACTGTCTACACCTACATTTTATTAATGTGACATCACTTCAGTAAAAATGTAGGGAAAGGATTAACAGGACAGCTGGGCCAAGGGAAGACTGAGGAAAGAAAAACCTCATTCATTATATTATAAAAGTGACTTTTGAATGATAGAACGATGGTTCCATATGGGTGAAATATTCCTGCAGTGATTAGGCTCGTTCGACCTAACTTTCAGCTCGTCTGGAAAGTAGACGAGAGTAGCCGAGTGCAGTCGGGGGAGTGACGAAAATGCCTGACTGAAGCCGGACAGCTCCGAGTCGGAAGTAGCGTCCTTGTTGCGGATGCAGTTCGTTTTCTAGTTTTATTTTGAAGGCCTATTAGAAACATATTCGCAGGAGAGTCACACATGCTACAACCGATTAGAAGCAGAACACAACACAAAGACGAGTAAACACTTTAAAAGCGAGGGGCATTTTCAAAACAAGAAACGAGATATAAGCTAATATCCCCATTCCCCACACATCTTTATCTTTCTTGTTACTTTACTAGAACACCTACTTTTAAGTGATAAAGAATAATTTACAAGAATAATTTACAAATCCAAATAAAGGAGGTTTAGTATTTCTCCCTTCACATAACGAATATGATCGGCCTAAATAAAGAAGGTCTAAGAAAAGATCCCTTATTATTATTGTAGAGATGGATATGATGAACTGTATTATGATGTGTAACAAACAAACTACTTGTTGTAGTTTTGGTCTGGCTTTGCGACACTACATGTAAAATACAATCCCCAGACCATTTAGATCACTTGAAATAAGCCTATGATTTAATCTTAATGGTATAAAAATCACTTCACCAAGATCTTATGTGACTCAAGTTTGTGTTCACTTTTAAATATATCTATACAGGAGAGTTACACATCCAAATTATTTCTATGTCAAGGGTTCAGAGGTTTAACTCTGATTAAGTAGCCTACATTTCTGCTTAAATGCATATTGTGGCGGCCTAATGATTAAACATAAATTAAAATCAAAAAGAATGGATCGTAATTTAATTTTGAGCGGTGATGTCAGACTTTTGCCTAACCAATTGGGGAAACGCATCAAAGGCACGAGGTTTAAACTCCCAATTAGCGCTCAGCTCCGCCTGTCAGCAAGACGTTTCCCATCAGACATTTCGCTCCCGCAGCCCGTGGGGAGCAACTGCAGCGACTTGCTCCAGTGTCTGTGTCCGTCTTGGTCCCGCGGGACTTCAAAGTCTCAAGCAGCCGAGCCGCAGCCAGCCACGGGTGCAAGTGGGACAAAAAGTCTAACCATAATGCAGTGCGCTCAGCAAGACGAGCGCCATAATTGCGCAGGTCTTAGCAAGACGGCGACAGGTCGAACGAGCCTATTGACTACTAACATCCTACTCGTTGAATAGCATCATTTTATTTTAACACCTTCATGGGGATCTCCGTTATGGAAATCCTTCTAGAAAATTAACAAAGAGTAAACATTCCTGATCCTCTCCATACGTCAGATTCATATTATATCTGACTCCAGCTGGATCAGTCATGGTGCACAATGTGGGTTAATGTGGGCGGGGCCTTTGCAAATGAGAGGGGGCTCACTCTAATAACTTTATTCATATGGCACCTTTCAAAACAGTGGTTTACAAAGTGCTTTTACATGCAATACATAGGAGCAAGGGCAAATCAAATAAAGACATATACCAATCAAAAAACACATACACAATTAGATAGATACACATACTCATATATATACACAACAAACCAAACATGATTAATAGGTGCTAGGATAAAAAGACATTGAGGAAGAGAATAAAAATAATATGTAGAATTGGGGATGACCATGGTTAACCTGTTAACCGTTAACCGTTAAGAAGATCTTTAACCGGTTAATACTAAAGGTTAAATGGTTAAAAAAAAAAAAAAACTCTTAATTTATCTCAAATCCAGACTCTCATTTTGATTTTGCTAAACCGGATGTAAGAAAGTGAACTGTGTCAAAATGCATTTACATAGACTACTGGTCCCTGAGTTGTTTTTAATTGAATGTGCCGGTCCTTGGAACAAAGAAGGTCGGGAGCCCTGCTATAATGCTTCAGGTATTTCACTATAAATAGGCTACATTCAATCTTAACGGTTAACCGGTTAATAACCGTTCATTCTTGTGGTTAACCGGTTAAAGAAAAAATTATAAATGTCCATCCCTAAGTAGAATAAAAAGATGGCATCATAAAAATAAAAATGTGTTTTAAAGGTGCAGTGTGTAATATGACATCATCAAGAAAGTTCTACAAAGTTCTAGAATGCAACACTCCCTGGGTAACCCCAACCCTTTAGAATAATAACAGAAGCTACAGTGGCCTTCAAGGACAAGAACAATTCTACATTTTAAACAATGCACCTGATGACATTCCAACTATGACACTTTCAAGATGGCGGCACAAGGCCTTGGTCCAAAATATGCAGAAATATGGACATATATGAGACCCTTTATAGGGGAAAAAAATAATTCAAAACATATTTTTCAGCTATTATGCACTAAATTAAATGTACTTATGGATATTATAATTACTTTCTACAAAATCTGATAGGAAATAAAACCCAAAATTCTACACACTGCAGGTTTAAGAAGTGATTTAAAAGAGGTTGCTGATTCTCGCAGACTCTATCACTTTCTCAGTACAAATTGATACATTTATGACAGTCTTTTTTTACAGCATTTTTGCCTGTGTGTTTATATGTAACTGCTGATGTCACGATTAATTCATATTGTATTGAAATGTTCTAGACAGTGAATGGGATTAACTTTTTTTTTTTAATTTTGTGCCTTTTGCCTTTTGTTTTCTACTAGAATTAACCGCACAGAAGAAGAGTACACTCGGATATTCTCCTCAATAAATGGGTGAGTTGATCGTACGTTGTTTACGTATAATACATAATGGGCCGGTTTCACAGACATGGATTAAGCCTAGTTCTGGACTACATTGTACTTTCAATGGACAATCTCCATTCAAAATTCCATTTAGTCCAGGACTAGGCTTAATCCATGTCTGTGAAACCAGCCCTATATATGGTAGTTGGTGTTTATCAAAGTACACGTGTGATTGCTGTCATACAAAGTGAAATCAACCATGATGTGTGGACTTTTAAAATACCGTACATTCAAAAGCCAGAAAGAAAGAAAACAATGAAAGAAAAACAATGTGTGAGTGTCGATAGTTAGCCTGCTGCTATCGGTCGGTGTATGAATGTGTGTGAATGGTAACGTGGGAAAGGAAAACAGGTCTCCCTTGTAAAAGAGTCTTCGGTCTCAATGGGATTTACCTGTATAAATAAAGGTTAAAAAAAAAAAATTGAGGCAAGGCAAGGCAAGTTTATTTATATAGCACAATTCAGACACAAGGCCACTCAAAGTGCTTTTACAGGGGCAAGATTAAAATACATAAAACACATTAGAAGACATTTAAAAGCGAATGAAAAGAAGTAGACCATTTCAATAGAATAAAAAGTACAGGTTAAAATGGAAAGGCTCCAATTGTGTGTGTTCACCCAAAATGTCTCCGCAGGTTGTTGCTGCCGGGAGGAGATGTCGATATCGAGAAGTCGCTGTTCAGTCGCGCTGCAAAGATCTTCTATGACCTGGCTCTGAAGGTGAGGACAGACAGACGGACGGACGGACGGACGGACAGACAGACAGACAGACAGACAGACAGACAGACAGACAGACAGACAGACAGACGGACAGACAGACAGACAGACAGACAGACAGACAGACACACACACACAAACACATCTAATAACTAACTATTTACAAATTATCATTACATGTAAAAACATTTTTTTTTTTTTTTTAATAATAAAATAAAATAAAAATTCTGAAAAATTAAAAAATGTCATCACACCTTTGACTGTGCTACCTTCCTCACTACATATCGTAGATACAATATACAGATAATATATTATATAGAAATATGTATAATACAAATATATGTGAGAAATATTGTTGTACTCTACAGGCGAATGATGCCGGGGACTTCTTCCCTATCTGGGGAACATGTCAGGGCTTCCAACAGCTGACGGTCTTCACTGCAAATAAAAACCTGCTCACACTGACCAACACCAAGGCTGTGGCTCTACCCCTCACTCTCACCACAGGTACACACACACACACACACACACACACACACAGACACGCACACACACACACACACACACACACACACACACACACACACACACACACACACACACACACACACACACACACACTCTCTAACAGCAGGTACACACACACACACACACACACACACACACACACACACACTCTCACACACACATACCTTTTTTAAATCAATGAACATACAATAAATGTTTCGAGCAATACAAACAAACAAAAAAAGTTAACAAAAGATCACCAAGAAACGTTCAAAGATGGTATAAACCATATATCACAAATTAGACTGTTTCAGAAATATTTAAAATTTCCTCATAGCACCTTTAAAAATCAGATAGGGAAACCATGAGTACACATACAAGTATAGCAATAATTCACCTTATCTGTTCTACATATGTTAGAGAAGGCAGCATGCATTTTATTTTGACAACAACAGGGTGCGATTCCTTTTACTGGAATCCTGCTAGAAAATTTACAAAGACTAAACATTCCTACCAGCTCTTAGCTTCAAGTTGTTATTAGTATAAATCTGATAGCCACATCACTCATGGTGCTAAATAAGAGAGTAAAAGTATGTCCCAATAGTATGCCTACTGCATCCTAACTAGATTATTTTTATCGTCCGATGTAGTATGTCGAATAGAAGAAAGAAAGAGTATGAGATTCGGAACGCAACCAAAGACTGACTATTGAAGGGAAATTAAAATTGAGCGGAAGTTGGTAGGTGGGCGCTAGCTCTATTTGGTTATAATGCACCAAATCTAATACTGTGGATCACCAAAGACCCCAAAGTACTGCTGTTTCAAACTACATTTCAAGACGTAAATTCCTTAGATGTAAGGTGTGGTGGCCAAGTGGTAAGGCGTTGGTCTCGTAAACCAAAGATCATGGGTTCAATTCCCATCCATACCTTCAACACCTAAAGCTTTCATTGAAGAGGTTAATATCTTATGCATTCATGACATATATAAGATTCAGACATGTGAAATCAATCATAGCATTTCTTGAGTAAAAAGTAAAAAGAGCCCAGCTGTGTGTTATTGTTGAGTTGATCGTCTACAGTTCCATTCCCTTCAGTACAATTGTCAAAGTGTCCTCATGCAGACACAATGGTAGCTCACACACACACACACACACAGGGGTAGCTTGCTTCCATATGGGGTGAGATTGTGCCTTTACTAGTTGAATGGGCTTCAAAAACCCTGTAAAGTGCTTTGGATAGTGCTATATAAATGCAGCCATTTGGTATTTCTGTATTCTTTCTTTGTTATTATCTGACAGTTGCATTCAGCGTGAGGCGACTGTCAAAGCCTCATTCATCCCTCAGAAGACTTTCCCTGCGTTCCAATCCACATACTTTTTATTTTTACTACACTACATACTAAAGTACAGAAGAAGTGCCACAGGAGAGAAAAAAAAAATCAGACAAGCAAGATTTTGTTTTCATTATGTCGAGAAATGTCAAGAATAAAGACGAATACTCCAAATTTCTATTGGAGTTAGTGGGGACATTTATGTGTTTTCAGTATAGTACAATTGACGTGCATGTATTGGGACATCCTAAATCTTTTTCTGGCATACTAAATAGTAGGGAAGTATGGGGATTGGAACGCAGGGTTTGAGTTGTTCCAAAAAGAGAAAGACAGAAACCGTTTGGTGAAGCAACTTCAAAGGTGCTCTGAGGAACTTTCTAGTTTGTGTTGATTCTAGCACCCCCTTTGGACAAAAGCGGTAGTGTTTTTACTACACCAGCTGTTGTATCTGGGGGAGCGTCCGTGTCCTCTGACCTTTTTAGATGTATTTTATTTTATTTTATTTTATTTTATTTTATTTTATTTTATTTTATTTTATTTTATTTTATTTTATTTTATTTTATTTTATTTTATTTTATTTTATTTTATTTTATTTTATTTTATTTTATTTTATTTTATTTTATTTTATTTTATTTTATTTTATTTTATTTTATTTTTTATTCATTTATTTATCAGTCTTTTTCCAATGTACAGACCATACACTTGGTCAAGACTTAAAAAATAAATATTTTACATGAAATAAATGCTTCTAGCCTTAAAACCAAACAAAAAAGTAAACAAAAGACAACAAAGAACGTTTAAAGACGTTGTAGACTATTTAAGTTTCGATGCCCAAGGATCAAAGAGCAGCTTTCTTGTTGAAAATATGAATGTAGCACTCAAACTACGAACACATTTGTTTTTGTCAATGTTCATGTTTGTCCTATTTGCATGACATTGACATGTAAATGTTGACATATGCCAGTTGTGGTGGCCAAGTGGTAAGGTGTTGTTCTTGTAAACCAAAGATCATGGGTTCAATTCCCATTCATACAAGATATGGAATCTAGACCAAATTTGAACATACAATTTGGTCTAGGTTCCATATCTTGCTCAGTTTCCTAACCCTTGATGTAAAGGACCAAGCCTTGGAATGAGTCGCTGAACTGCAAACTTGATAAGTTTCAGCTCAACGCATGAAATCATAGCAATTCAATTTGCTAACATTATTAAAACTGTGATGCCTGTATGACTCACACCACACTCAGTGTCCAAATGCCTCATATGAGACTTCTCTGTTCATGCTTATGTGACGGATATAAAAGCAAGAGGCTGTCACATTGTAGCTTTCTGTTTACCCCTATTTCTAATCAAATATTAACATTATTCATATCATGTCATGTTTTGATTACATTAAGAAAACTGAAACTATTTAGTTTGTGGTGTAGCATTAATCTCCCTCTTGCAACAACGTTGTCATCCAGTCTATAACTTACTGGTTTCTGCTTATTATATTAGGAAAATATAAAAAAAC
This sequence comes from Ammodytes marinus, assembly GCF_949987685.1. NCBI lineage: Eukaryota > Metazoa > Chordata > Actinopteri > Uranoscopiformes > Ammodytidae > Ammodytes > Ammodytes marinus. Next base: position 3,934,020 of record NC_137233.1, on the reverse strand, counting down.
TAAGCTGTTGAATACTTATCCAGTTATTATGGCAGCTGTAAATTCCATGTATGTGTTAATGCGAGTGTGCATTTGTGTCCAGACATGACTAGTTAAATATCCGGAGAATGCCCAAACTTTAGCCGAGATTAGCTGCAACTTTAGAATATTTCAATTTTGAAATATTGAAGTTCTTGATGTGTGGTGTGGTGTGGTGTGGTGTGGTGTGGTGTGGTGGCCAAGTGGTAAGGCGTTGGTCTCGTAAACCAAAGATCATGGGTTCAATTCCCATCCATACCTTGTACCTAAGAGGTTCATAACATGCCATGAAGGAGGCCTGATTATTCTATGAGTTGTAGCACAACACATGTCATCGTAGCATTTTCTTACGCAAACTTTGATGTCACTCATGTGGATCCAATGCAAATGAGATTGTTCTGTTCATTGTATTTCACCACCATCATCATATGATTCGACTTAGTTACACAAAAGCCTTTCACATTGTAGCATTCTGTTTCTGCCCATATTATGAGTTACATATCCCAAGATTCATTGTGGTTTTTCAGAGATGGCATAAAAAAAAATAAATAACAAAAAAACAGCATCTTCTTAACTTTTATCTTCCTTTCTTTTTTTTCTTGTCTTTTCTTTTATTTCTTCTTGTACTTTTTTTTAAATTTTTTTCAACTAATATGTATTAAGTGGTGTACAATAATTCTCCCTCCTTTAAAGGTGCTCTGAGGAACTTTCAGTTTGTTTTAATTCTATCGCCCGCCTTTTGACGAAAGTGGTAGTGCATTTTACTACACCATCTATAGTTCCAGGGTGAGCGTGACACATCACAAAGGCATTGAGAAAAACTAAAATAAAAATAGCATTCTTTGCACTGATGGTCTCGTTTCCTGTTCGACATGTAATTTATGATCATCAGAGGAAAAATTAGACTGTTTCAGAAATGTTTTAGATTTATCGTAGCTACTTTAAATATCCAAGGCACACCCCACCTTCAGATGGGATGGTCATATGTGGGTACAGTCCATACCTTAATGATTGTGTTTCCCTTAGAATATTTGTATTTGCATTCTGGCGATCTAAACATCTCTCTTAATATCAAATTAAAATAAATACACTTATAACTGTTAACCAATTTAAACGTATTATTTTGAATCAGCCCCACTCCACTTGTAACTGTTTTAATCAGGCTATTGTTCTACTTTATTCAATTGATCTGAATGTTTTAATTGTTGTTGTCTCTTTTGGCGCTTTTCCACCGCAAATGTAGCTCGACTCGACTCAACTCGACTCAGTTTAACTTGGTTTGGTAGCAGCACGGGTCGTTTTCCACCGAAAATAGTACCTCCTGAACGTGGGCGGGGTTGTCGTAAGGGGCTGAAAGCCAACTCCGGAGTCAAGTAGCAAAGCAGAAATTACGAGCAGTTGTTGCACTATTAACTGAACCAACCGCCAAAAACACGGATGAGAAATGTTTAAGAAAATACTCCCCTTGTATCTGTTTGCTAAAAGAAGTAGAATAATATTGCTACGGGCCGTTAAAAGGGAGGGTTTGTGTCCTGATGTGTGACTGCCACACAGCTGTAGGGATGCGTCACGTACATCCCTATGCACGTAAACACGGCATGATAAAGTTGACTGTTAAGTGCTTGTTTCAGGATACGTGTTTTCAAATGCAAGCCGTGTCTCAGCCTGAATATTTTATTGAGGTAATCAGTGCAGTCCGAGGCTTGTAATGTAATCGCTCGCTATCATGTCTGTCCCAGCTTGCTGCTATAGGCTATTTAGCCTAGCTGCTATGTCTCCTCTCGTATGTTCAAAGTAACTTCCCCAACAGCCAACACAACTGGGTGAGCTTAGCGAATATATGGAGAGAAAAAAATCGGGTCTGTGATGCAAATCAAATGAAAGCGAGCCAAAGAAGGCTGCACGCGGCGAGACAAAATACACATAAAAGTCCCGGAGAGTTGTTGAGAATCAAGGGGAGAATAATCAACAGAATGAAGCCGGCAGACGGTAGTCTCTGGCCAATCAGCGGCCGGCCGTCTGCCGACGTCACCTTTTAGCTCGACTCAGCTCGCTTGGACCCTAGAGCAAGGCGATACTAAAAAAGCAGCCGCTAGCAGGTACCAGGTACCATGAAATTGCGGTGGAAACGCCAAAAATGCGAGTTGAGTCGAGTCGAGTCGAGCTGATACCATGCGGTGGAAAAGCGCCATATGTAAGCTTGTTATGTATTCTCATTGTATATTGTATATCTGTATTTGACTCGACGTCATTGTAAAAGAGGGTCATCACCCCTCAATTGATCTTTCGAGGATAAATAAAGGAAAATGAAATGAACTAAAATATGCTTACTGAGTTGAGGTTCAATCGTCATGGTTGACCCACCACAGTGCAGCAAGTTCCTTAAGATAAGACTTTTACTTCCCTCTCCGTGTCATCATAGTGGTTTTAGAAACAGGTGTGGTGGCCAAGTGGTAAGGCGTTGGTCTCGTAAACCAAAGATCATGGGTTCAATTCCCATCCATACCTTGTACCTAAGAGGAGCATGCTAGGAATTAGTACTGTTACCTCTACAATTTTCAACACATGACATCATAGCATTTCACTGTGCAAACGCCAGTCATACTGTGATGCCTGTTTGATGTCACTCAAGTGGATCCCATGCAAATGAGATTGCTCAGTATCACATGATTGAACGTAGTTACACAGAAGCCTTTTACATTGTAGCATTCTGTTTCCGTCCATATTATGAGTTAAACTTCAAGGCAAGGCAAGTTTATTTCTATAGCACAATTCAGACACAAGGCCACTCAAAGTGCTTTACAGGGGCAAGATTGCAATACATAAAACACATTAGAAGACATTTAAAAGTGAATGAAAAGAAGTAAAACATTTAAATAAAATAAAAAGTACAGGTTAAAATGGAAACAGAAAAGTCTTCAGACTCGATTTAAAAGAACTGAGGGTTGCAGCAGACATTTTAACATTAATCAAGTCATGTAGATTTTGAAACAACCACATTGCAGCAAGTTCCTCGAGATAAGACTTTTACTTCCCTCTGTGTGTCATCATAGAGGTTTTAGAAACAGGTGTGGTGGCCAAGTGGTAAGGCGTTGGTCTCGTAAACCAAAGATCATGGGTTCAATTCCCATCCATACCTTGTACCTAAGAGGTTCATAGCATGCTAGGAATCGGTACTGTTACCTCTACAATTTCCAACACATGACATGGTAGCATTTCCCTGTGCAAAC
>NC_137233.1:3850772-3923272 GCF_949987685.1 Ammodytes marinus | reverse complement strand
TCATAGCTTTTATTTCCAAACACACAAATGCATTGGGGACACTGCACATTCTATTCCAAATCCAAACATGAAGAAACTTTTGTCAAATGTTTCTTCATCTTTACAGAAAGTGAAGAAAAAGGAATATTAGAATGTTAATAAATAGCAGTGTCTGCATTTTTCTTTACAACTCAAACATTTACTATAACAACTGAAAAATGCACGAAGATTTAGCTTTCCTATGAATCACTGAACTAATATTTAGTTGTATAACCTCTGTTTCTGAGCATCTGTGTTGCAGGGAGCCGACCAATTTATGGCACCTGTGAACAGGTGTTTCAGCCCAGGACGATTGGACTACATTCCACAATTCCTCTGCATTTCTTGGTTTTGCCTCAAAAACAGCATTTATGATGTCCCCACATGGGTTTTCTATTGGACTAAGGTCCAGGGATTGGGCTGGCCACTCCATAACGTTAATCTTGTTGGTCTGGAACCAAGATCTTGTTCGCTTTGGGGTCGTTGACTTGTTGGAACACCCATTTCAAAGGCATTTCCTCTTCAGCATAAGGCAACATGACCTCTTCAAGTATTTAAATGTAACCAAACTGATCCATGATCCATGGTATGCGATAAATAGACCCGACACCATAGTATGAGAAACATCCCCATAACATGATGTCTGTGCCACCATGCTTCACTGTCTTCAAAGTGTACCGTGGCTTGAATTCAGTGTTTGGGGGTCGTCTGACAAACTGTCTGCGGCCCCTATTCAAGCCACAGTACACTTTGAAGACAGTGACAGCGTGTTTGGAAATACAAGCTATTATAAGGATTTTGATCTTGCCTCACTTTTTTAAACACACTGCTATTATTTTGAACACAACTGTATATGGGATTGTTGTTGTTTTTTAAATGGATGTGTGAAATGCTGGAAACTTGAATTTGATGAATAAAGCTGGGAACACACTGCACTGGCCGCGCGGCGAGATTACATACAAAGTCAATGTACTAGCGCGTGGCCGCGCGTCCACCCAATAATCGGCGTCCAGCGGCCGGCGGCGGGGGCTTGCGCGGCGCGTGGCCGCGCCTCATGAGAGGCGCGTGAATCGGGAGCGCGGCCATTAGCGGCGCATAGAAATTGTGTCATCGAAGGAGCGTGAATCGAAGGCTTGTGCAGCGAGCACGGCGCCGCAGAAAAAGATGAAATGTTTCATCTTTTTCTGCAGCGCCGCCGGGCACCGCGCCTCCACAGCCAATCAGCGTTGAGATTGCCCGGTGGCGGTGGTCTGCAAGACGAGGTGGGCGTGTGGAGTGAGGACATCGGGCTTCCAATACATTCTGCATATGTGTAGGCTATTTTGCATCTGTTTAGCTGTTGGTTGTACTTTAGCCAAGGTAGCGCCGGTTAGCATAGTGAAACTCACCCAGCTCTGTGCTGCTCCTGAGGATAATATGAACCCAAACTTGACGGCAGTGTCCGTGTGGAATTCCAATATAGTGCAGCGAAGAACCGGTGTTGTCCTCCGTCAGCCGGCACACTTTCACTTTCAGGTAGGCTGATGTTTGCCTTTATTTTAGCCGCTGAGCACACACTGCTGTTGTTATTGTGTTTAGATATGTTGCTGAATTGCTGTTAATGTGTGTGTATTTGCGATCGGGGTGCGTCTTCATGCTGTTTTAATGTTATTTGTGACATGACTGCTGCTGGTTACACAGTGAACCTACATCTGTATTTTTTGGCACAGCTGGACCATGCTGTTGTTGTTGCACCATAAGTGTGACGGGTCTGATTTCGGCGTCGGCGTCAGGAATATATGGCCCAATATGATCAAGCGGCGAGCCTCTTTCGATCACGCGGCCAACCGCCGCCTTCGATGTGGCGGCCGGCGGCCGCGGCTCCGCTGAATATGGCCCAATATGACCCAAATGATCAAGCGGCGAGCCTCCTGCGTTCACGCGGCCAACCGCCGCAGGCGGCCAATGCGGTGTGTTCCCAGCTTAAAGTGTCTGTCAGTCAGTCAGTCAGTCAGTCTGTCTATCCACCCACTCATCTATCTATCTATCTATCTATCTATCTATCTATCTATCTATCTATCTATCATCCATCTATCCATCCATCCACCCACCCACCCATCTATCTATCTATCTATCTATCTATCTATCTATCTATCTATCTATCTATCTATCTATCTATCTATCTATCTATCTATCTATCTATCCATCCATCTATCCATCCATCCATCCATCTATCTCACACATATAGACAGTACTGAGGACTGAAACAAAAGCTCGATCAAATCAAAATGTGTCAAATAATCGTGACCCAAATTGTAAAACAAAAAAAAGTTCATATGTAATGCACTTTATTTATTAAACAGCCCTTTACAACAGTCCAACCAAAGTGCTTTACAGGTCAGTCAGTCTGTCTATCCACCCACCCATCTATCTATCTATCTATCTATCTATCTATAATAAATAAAAAAGAGAGAATAAAAATAAAAACAATTTAAAAAACAAAAATTAAAAATACATCAAAATCAAATAAGATAAAATACAATACATATGTACATGATTGTATCTGTGTGTGTCTGTGTGGCCATGTGTTACGTATGGGCTTGTTTTGTGTGTTTGTTCTTAGCCTCTTCTTTTCCCCCTCTCTATAATCTGCCTCTGATTGAGTGAGCAGGTGTGTTGTTTCACTCAATCACACACAGGTGTTTCAGTTTCAGTGGGCAGCATTTTTACGCACAGGCAGACACGACGCCCCCACCTTCTCACACACACACACACACACACACTTTACGTACATTTTTTGCCAAGCTGCTGACCTGTTTTTGACCGGTAAAGTTTAGTTGATGCTTTTTCTTTTTTTTTGAGAATTAAACACTATCCCTGCGTTCCAATCCCCCATACTTCCCTACTATTTATTTAGTACGCCAGAAAAAGATTTATGATGTCCCAAATACATGCACGTCAACTGTAGTATGCTGAAAATACATAAATGCCCCCACTAACTCCAATAGCATTTTGGAGTATTCGTCTTTATTCTCGACATTTCTCGACATAATGAAAAAAAATCTTCCTTATCTGATTTTTTTTCTCTCTCCTGTGGCCCTTAAACTCTTCTGTACTTTAGTATGTAGTGTAGTAAAAAGAAAGAGTATGTGATTTGGAACGCAGGGTTAGTTTGTTATTTTCCCCCTCTCTTTAATCTGCCTCTGATTGAGTGAGCAGGGGCCTATTGCATAAAACTAGGATAAGGGATTAACCTAGGATATTTCGGTTATCCTGGCTTGCGTTAGCCATGATCCGGTTGCATAAAAGTGGAGGGACATAAGTTACCCTGGAGATTTATCCTTTACGTTTAGCCTGGTCCCGACCAGGCTAAACGTAAAGGATAAACTTATTCTGTTGCCTGATTGGCTCAGTCAGCTGTCACTCCGATCTGAAATCAAGGTGTTTAACAGTTATTCCATGATCTTCTGTGTATTGCTTTATTTTCCATTAAGGTACCACATAAAGGACTGCATTGTCATTTAGTTAAATAGTCCTTCTTTTTTATTTATTTAACCTGAACCATTTATAATTAACTTAATTATAATTAGATTAAGATGCAATGATATAAATTACAATAATTGATGTTCAATATTGCAGGCTATATTTATACAATTGATTATCGATGGAAGATGACGTTGCAAGTGTGGGTCAAATAAATTCACTTTGTACTTATCACTATATCGAGGTGCATCTAAAACAAAATTCAATATCAATGAAAAATTCCTTTTTTCTGTAATTGAATTCAAAAAGTGAAACTTAAATATATTCTAGAAATTCATTACACATGGAGTGAAATTAATCTAGAATAAACATACTTTTCAGAAGGTCGACATTTCTGTATTATAAATCCTTTTTCTGATTGGTTGTATGTAACATTCTAATATTTTGAGATACTGGATTTTTTATTCCATGTCAATCAATCATCCAAAAAAAAAGGCCTGACATATTTCACTTTGTGTAATGAATCTATGAAAGTTTCACTTTTTGAATGGACTTTCCATGATATTCAATTTTTTAGATGCACCTGCAGACTGCTCACTGTCAACTATTTTATCATAAAACAATGCAGGGACATCAAGAACAATTAGCAGAGAATACATCTCCTGTATGAATTGAACTGCCCCCTCACTTACGGTTTAAACTAGCAAGGCATTGTGGGAAAATGGGCCGTCTTTTCCATTTTTCCATCAGTAAATCTGTGTTCGATCTCTGGGTCTACTTCTGAAAGCTGTGGGCTGGCACTTAACAGAATTACTTACACCTGGCTTGACAAAGCAGCCCCTTTACATCCTGGATTGGCGTTTATGCAACTGACTAATCCAAAGTGCCCAGGCTAGACTTTGTCAAGGCTGGCTTTATCAATCATCCTGGATGTCTTTATTCCACTTTTATGCATGGTGTGTTGCATCACACTCACAGGTGTTGTAATCAGTGGGCAGCATTTTTTGCCAAGCTGCTGTACTATCTAATAAAGCTTGAAAATGCCAAAAAATATGTTCAAATATTTCTGGATTTTTCTCCATCAGTCACCATTCCGACTAGTATACTAGTAAACCCAGCTAATAAGGATTCTTTTTAAACAGTTTTATCAGATATAACAAATATTGTCTTTTTTTTTACGTTTACTCATTTTGCATTCCCTTGCTGCCAGAGAAAGCAGTAAGCACACACATTCCTGGGGCCTATTGCATAAAACTAGGATAAGGGATTAACCTAGGATATTTTGGTTATCCTGGCTTGTGTTAGCCATGATCCGGTTGCATAAAAGCGGAGGGACCATAGAGGGACATAAGTTACCATGGAGATTTATCCTTTACGTTTAACCTGGTCCCGACCAGGCTAAACGTAAAGGATAAACTTATTCTGTTGCCTGATTGGCTCAGTCAGCTGTCACTCCGATCTGAAATCAAGAGGCTCGTTCGACCTAACTTTCAGCTCGTCTGGAAAGTAGACGAGAGTAGCCGAGTGCAGTCGGGGGAGTGACGAAAAAGCCTGACTGAAGCCGGACAGCTCCGAGTCGGAAGTAGCGTCCTTGTTGCGGATGCAGTTTGTTTTCTAGTTTTATTTTGAAGGCCTATTAGAAACATATTCGCAGGAGAGTCACACATGCTACAACCGATTAGAAGCAGAACACAACACAAAGACGAGTAAACACTTTAAAAGCGAGGGGCATTTTCAAAACAAGAAACGAGATATAATATCCCCATTCCCCACACATCTTTATCTTTCTTGTTACTTTACTAGAAAACCTAATTTTAAGTGATAAAGAATAATTTACAAATCCAAATAAAGGAGGTTTAGTATTTCTCCCTTCACATAACGAAGATGATCGGCCTAAATAAAGTTAAAGAAGGTCTAAGAAAAGATCCCTTATTAATATTGTAGAGATGGATATGATGAACTGTATTATGATGTGTAACAAACAACTACTTGTTGTAGTTTTGGTCTGGCTTTGCGACACTACATGTAAAATACAATTCCCAGACCATTTAGATCACTGGAAATAAGTGATATGATTTAATCTTAATGGTATAAAAATCACTTCACCAAGATCTTATGTGACTCAAGTTTGTGTTCACTTTTAAATCTATACAGGAGAGTTACACATCCAAATTATTTCTATGTCAAGGGTTCAGATCAGTGGAGGTTTAACTCTGATTAAGTAGGCTACATTTCTGCTTAAATGCATATTGTGGCGGCCTAATGATTAAACATAAATTAAAATCAAAAAGAATGGATCGTAATTTAATTTTGAGCGGTGATGTCAGACTTTTGCCTAACCAATTGGGGAAACGCATCGAAGGCACGGGGTTTAAACTCCCAATTAGCGCTCAGCTCCGCCTGTCAGCAAGACGTTTCCCATCAGACATTTCGCTCCCGCAGCCCGTGGGGAGCAACTGCAGCGACTTGCTCCAGTGTCTGTGTCCGTCTTGATACCGCGGGACTTCAAAGTCTCAAGCAGCCGAGCCGCAGCCAGCCGCGGGTGCAAGTGGGACAAAAAGTCTAACCATAATGCAGTGCGCTCAGCAAGACGAGCGTCATAATTGCGCAGGTCTTAGCAAGACGGCGACAGGTCGAACGAGCCTAAGGTGTTTAACAGTTAAGCTGGGAACACACCGCATTGGCCGCCTGCGGCGGTTGGCTGCGTGAACGCAGGAGACTCGCCGCTTGATCATTTGGGTCATATTGGGCCATATTCAGCGGAGCCGCCGCCGCGGCCGCAGGCCGCCACATCGAAGGCGGCGGTTGGCCGCGTGATCGAAAGAGGCTCGCCGCTTGATCATATTGGGCCATATATTCCTGACGCCGACGCCGAAATCAGACCCGTCACACTTATGGTGCAACAACAACAACATGGTCCAGCTGTGCCAAAAAATACAGATGTAGGTTCACTGTGTAACCAGCGGCAGTCATGTCACAAATATCATTAAAACAGCATGAAGACGCACCCCGATCGCAAATACACACACATTAACAGCAATTCAGCAACATATCTAAACACAATAACAACAGCAGTGTGTGCTCAGCGGCTAAAATAAAGGCAAACATCAGCCTACCTGAAAGTGAAAGTGTGCCGGCTGACGGAGGACAACACCGGTTCTTCGCTGCACTATATTGGAATTCCACACGGACACCGCCGTCAAGTTTGGGTATATTATCCTCAGGAACAGCACACAGCTTGGTGAGTTTCACTATGCTAACCGGCGCTACCTTGGCTAAAGTACAACCAACAGCTAAACAGCTGCAAAATAGCCTACACATATTTGCAGAATGTATTGGAAGCCCGATGTCCTCACTCCACACGCCCACCTCGTCTTGCAGACCACCGCCACCGGGCAATCTCAACGCTGATTGGCTGTGGAGGCGCGGTGCCCGGCGGCGCTGCAGAAAAAGATGAAAAATTTCATCTTTTTCTGCGGCGGCGTGCTCGCCGCACAAGCCTTCGATTCACGCTCCTTCGATGACACAATTTCTATGCGCCGCTAATGGCCGCGCTCCCGATTCACCGCATGAGAGGCGCGGCCACGCGGCCACGCGCCGCGCAAGCCCCCGCCGCCGGCCGCTGGACGCCGATTATTGGGTGGACGCGCGGCCACGCGCTAGTACATTGACTTTGTATGTAATCTCGCCGCGCGGCCAGTGCGGTGTGTTCCCAGCTTTATTCCATGATCTTCTGTGTAATGCTTTATTTTCATTAGCCTGTTTTAAGGTACCACATAAAAGACTGCATTGTCATTTAGTTAAATAGTTCTTCTTTTTTATTTATTTAACCTGAACCATTTATAATTAACTTAATTATAATTAGATTAAGATGCAATGATATAAATTACAATAATTGATGTTCAATATTGCAGGCTATATTTATACAATTGATTATCGATGGCAGATGACGTTGCAAGTGTGGGTCAAATAAATTCACTTTGTACTTATCACTATATCGAGGTGCATCTGAAACAAAATTCAATATCAATGAAAAATTCCTTTTTTCTGTAATTGAATTCAAAAAGTGAAACTTAAATATATTCTAGAAATTCATTACACATGAAGTGAAATTAATCTAGAATAAACATACTTTTCAGAAGGTCGACATTTCTGTATTATAAATCCTTTTTCTGATTGGTTGTATGTAACATTCTAATATTTTGAGATACTGGATTTTTTATTCCATGATCAATCAATCATCCAAAAAGAAGGCCTGACATATTTCACTTTGTGTAATGAATCTATGAAAGTTTCACTTTTTGAATGGACTTTCCATGATATTCATTGTTTTAGATGCACCTGCAGACTGCTCACTGTCAACTATTTTATCATAAAACAATGCAGGGACATCAAGAGCAGTTGGCAGAGAATACATCTCCTGTATGAAATGAACTGCCCCCTCACTTACGGTTTAAACTAGCAAGGCATTGTGGGAAAATGGGCCGTCTTTTCCATTTTTCCATCAGTAAATCTGTGTTCGATCTCTGGGTCTACTTCTGAAAGCTGTGGGCTGGCACTTAACAGAATGACTTACACCTGGCTTGACAAAGCAGCCCCTTTACATCCTGGATTGGCGTTTATGCAACTGACTAATCCAAAGTGCCCAGGCTAGACTTTGTCAAGGCTGGCTTTATCAATCATCGTGGATGTCTTTATTCCACTTTTATGCAATAGGCCCCTGGACATAAATATTTAAGTGTGTGTGTGTGTGTGTGTGTGTGTGTGTGTGTGTGTGTGTGTGTGTGTGTGTGTGTGTGAATAAACACCTTGCAAAATGAGTCCCTCAAACAAATTACTTTTCCCAATCCTACATAAATTAGAACATTCTACATTATATTTAGTTCAACACAGTGGCTTTGGATATTTGCATTGATTGCATTGCGTTGAATATGAGAGAGAAAAAACAGTTCAAGACATATGAAAAGTTGTGATCACTGAATATGTTTTGTGTGCAAAGCAAATTAAAAGTATTGTCAATTAAAGTGACACCATGTCCCAAACCCTTTTTTGAAAGAAAAGAAAAAGTCCAACAAGTTTCCACAAGATGGCGCCATGACACCACTGAATGAATGCAAGTTGAAATAAGCCATAACAGTGAAGAGACTGCTGTTACAGGTTTTTTTTCGATTGCTTACTGTAATGTAGATAGATAGATAGATAGATAGATAGATAGATAGATAGATAGATAGATAGATAGATAGATAGATAGATAGATAGATAGATAGATAGATAGATAGATAGATGGACGGACGGACGGACGGACAGACGGACAGACGGACAGACGGACAGACGGACAGACGGACAGACAGACAGACAGACAGGCAGACAGGCAGACAGGCAGACAGGCAAGCCCTATCTTAACTATATTGTAACCTACAGAAAAAAACAACTAACATAAAGTTTTCAGTTTGCCAACAAGTCAAATAGTCTATTCATGTTTTTTTGATCACACATCTTACACTTTCATTTTCATCCACAAAATGTCATCTACAAACGATCTGCTGGTTTGACATTATGTTGATGTCTGGATAGTGCAGCAGTGCCCATCAAAGTACACTGTATGCCAGGCTGCTCCGGTGGTGTAGTGGATAGAGCGCGTACCATATTGGCTCCGGCCTTCGTTGCAGTGGTAGCGGGTTCAAATCTGACCCGTGGACCTTTACTGCAGATCATCCCCCCTCTTTCTCTCTCTCTCTCTCTCTCTCTCCATTTCAACTCTGTACTGTCTAATAAAGCTTGAAAATGCCAAAAAATAATCTTTAAAAAAATACACTGTATGCAGTATACTAGTCGGAATGGTGACTGATGGAGAAAAATCCAGAAATATTTGAACATATTTTTTGGCATTTTCAAGCTTTATTAGATAGTACAGCAGCTTGGCAAAAAATGCTGCCCACTGATTACAACACCTGTGTGTGATTGAGTGATGCAACACACCTGCTCACTCAATCAGAGGCAGATTAAAGACAGGGGGAAAAGAAGAGGCTAAGAAAAGACCCAAAACAAGCCCATACATTACAAATGGCCAAACAGACACACACAGATACAATCATGTGAATATGAACGGTTTTGTTTTAAACTTTGGCCACGATTATTTGACAAATTCTGATTTGATCTAGCTCTTGTTTCAGTCCTCAGTACGATAGATAGATAGATAGATAGATAGATAGATAGATAGATAGATAGACAGACAGACAGACAGACAGACAGACAGACAGACAGACAGGTGGATAGATAGAAGACACTTTATTCATCCTCACGGGGAAATTCGAGTATCAAGCAGCTCACACATACATTTAAAAAGCTCAACAATTCCATTTATATATACAGTATGTATAAAAAAAAGAGAAACAATTAAGAGACCACTCCAAATGTTCAGTGTCTCTCGTTTTACTCTTTAGAGGCATATGTTTGAGTAGAATGAACATTTTGGTTTTATTCTATAAACTACTGACAATATTTCTACCAAATTCCCCCCAAAAATATTGTCATTAAGAGCATTTCCATTAAGTTATGTAGAGATGAAGATTTAAGAAAAATCCAGACTGGTCTCTTAATTTTTTCCAGAGCTGTATATATACACACACACACACACACACACACACACACACACACACACACACACACACACACACACACACACACACACACACACACACACACACACACACACACACACACACACAGTGCTGTATATCAATCAAAGTAATAGTTCTGGGTGAACATTGCGTCTGTGCCAGCGAAGACAGGAGAGAAGTTGTATATGAGCGCTCTCTCTTCCTCTGATGAGCTGGGGAAACGATGGCCGCTCTTCATGGCTGGAGCGGAGAGAGAAGAGGGAAGAATGAAAACGTATGTAGATTATATTATACTATTATAAGAGATTATTTTTTGGGCATTTTCAAGCTTTATTAGACAGTACATAATTGAGATGGGGAGACAGAGAGAGAGAGAGAGAGAGAGGGGGGGGGGGGGGGGGGTGACATGCAGTAAAGGTCCACAGGTTGGATTTGAACCCGCGACCACTGCAACAAAGGCCGGAGCCAATATGGTACGCGCTCTATCCACTAGGACACTGGAGCGCCCTGTAAGAGCCATTGTTAGGTGGTCAATGTATGTTGTAATGTCATGTGTTGTCCACTAGTTGTTGCTGTCCTATTGCTTAGGGCAAGTTTTTTTTTGTTACAAGACCAGTGTATTCATAAATGCATCAATGCTAATGCCAGAATCATAATATATAGCGTAGAGGTTTGTACACATTTCTAAATGTGTTTATGTAGAAAACACTCCAGATGTTCAGTGTCTCTCGTTTTAAGGTCTGTTTGAGTAGAATGAACATGTTGGTTTTATAACATAAACTACTGACACCATTTCTGGAGGCCGTTATAGCAGTTGTGAAATATGTTTACCTTATAGATAGATAGATAGATAGATAGATAGATAGATAGATAGATAGATGGATAGATGGATAGATGGATAGATGGATGGATGGATGGACGGACGGATGGATGGATGATGGATGGATGGATGGATAGATAGATAGATAGATAGATAGATAGATAGATAGATTGATAAGACAGACAGATAGACAGTTACCTTCAGAAACAAAGAATCTGGCTGTGTAGAAGCTGGCTGTGATAGCGGAGGTGGAGTGGACCATGCCGGGCTTATCGACCCACTCATAGAGACACTTCTCTGGGTGCCACTGGATCGCGTAGAACGGGTAACGGATGGCTAGGGGGACACAAAGACAAACACAAAAAATAAAGTAAAGTATAGGGAAGGGAATAATTTATTGTTGTTGTTGGGGCGCTCGTGGCCCAGGTCCTGCAGCAGACCCGGGTTAGAATCCAGCCCGGGTCGTTCTCTGCATGCCACTCCCCTCTCTGACCCATTTCACCTCTGTCTCTACAAACTGTCTAATAAAGCAAAACATGCCAAAAAATAAATGAATAGGCCACTGGAAAAAAAACATCTAATCAAAATATTTAGGGGAGAACGGGGTAATTTGTCACACGGGTTGGTTGTCACAATCGTTATATCTCGGAACCAGAAGGTGCTGGTCTGTGAAACTAAAAAAAAAAACCTTTGTAAAATGTTTTGTTGGTGTTTTTATAAATTTTGGGTAAATGTACTTTCTTTTGTTTATCAATTTCACAAATAAGAACATTTTATTTACTATTTGTTTAGTTGTATATCTGTTTTCACACATGTTCTAACTAAACATAAAAAACTAAGTGTAAAGTTGAACGGTACGGGACCTTCCATGGTGGAGATGAATTCTGTCTGGCCGTCGTTGTTAGTGGAGAGAACTTTGTAAAACCGTCTCAGCCTGGACGACCTGCTGTAGTTCTGTTGGTTCAAAGGCAAAAACAAAATTACATTTATATTATTATTTTAGACATCATACTACTTTTATCTTTCTACATAGAACAACAAACTCTGGTATAGGGCAGAACAATTACATGTATATTAATGTTTTAGCCATAAAACACATTGTCCCTTGCTGCATTGAATAAAACACATTTACATAATAATAAGAACTGTTTTCCTACTATGTCATGTATGGAAATATTATGAGTTACATGATTTTTGGTGCTCATTCACCCATCTTCACACACACACACACACACACAGATAGACAGACAGACAGACAGACAGACAGACAGACAGACAGACAGACAGACAGACAGACAGACAGACAGACACACACACAAAAAAAGACATACACTCACTACATGTATATTAATATTTTAGCCATTTGAGGTTTGGCACAGGACTGGGTCAGAAGTTATTTACATGACAGTAAAAAAATTGTGAAATTAGGGGAGTTCACATCGACATGCTTAGATATTGTTTGTGGGGTCCCTCAGGGGTCAATCTTGGGGCCGAAATTATTCCTGCTTTATATAAATGACATACGTAAAGTGTCGAAAGTCTTAAGGTTAATTTTATTTGCTGACGACACAAATATCTTCTATTCGGGGAAAGATCTGGATAATATGGTTGAGATCGTAAACATTGAATTGACTAAGTTACATGGGTGGTTAAACCGAAATAAGTTATCACTAAATTTAGAAAAAAACTAAATTCATGATGTTTGGCAGGAGAGCATCAGATGTCGCTGTAAAAATCCAGGTAAATGGGATTGAAATTCAAAGGGTGAAGCAACACAAAGTCCTAGGGGTAATAGTTGACGATAAGTTAAGTTATATATTAGGGCTGTCAAAATTAACGCGTTAACGCAGGGTGATTAATTTCTGGAATTAATGCGTTATTTTTTTTTAACGCATGTGCAGAATGATCCGCCCGTGCATCCCACCCGCTCTACACTACAGTCACTCTTACGCTGTGGCTGACCCAGGATCAGTAGCTGCGCACAGCCAAACATAGCAGCACGCTAGTCTATGTTTTAAACTACTAACCACGGACCTATAACTGCTGCTAACGGCCACGTCTGTGTCGCGGCTGGCAGTTGCTCTCGGAAGCAACAGGAGAAACATTCTGCTCCGTTCACGGGAGGAAACAAACGTCTGCAGTTTTCAGAGGTGTGTGTACGTGACAACAACGTCGGCTATACACACACACACACACACACACGCACACTGTAGCGGAGGAAACTGGTGGATGTATCGGTACCGCGCTGATCTGCTTGTATCACAGGTTTCACTTCAGAGGTGTCGGCCAGAACAGCACTTGTGGCCAAAAACGTCAGACTATAAGCATGAGACGAGGAGACGAGGAGTAGGGTTTATCCGCTCTTTATTTTCCTTCTTTCACAGACACAGCAGCATAGATCGCAGGAAAATAAACAATTGGGCTTAAACTCCGCTCGTGAGGAGACGTTACAACAGCTGTTGCGAATCGTGGCCGTTAATAACATGCATAAACTATAGCCTAATTTATAACAGCGATCGGGACTGCATGTAGGCTACTTACTCACTCACGGGTGATTCACATAAACTCAAATAAACACGTTTCACATGTGGAATGATCGATTACTGCGGCAACGCTCACACATCCGACCGAGGGAGAAGAGAAAGGAAACTTACTAAACAGACTCTCCGGCCGACTGACGTCACAGCCCTAACTGACAGTTATCCACACTGAATAAAACACATCTTAACACACTGTAAAAAATATCAAACACTAACTTATGAACATTGGGGCCTTTTCTACACACAGACACACGAACGAACTGCAATCAGGTTGTATTCAGGAATGCAAAACCATGGATTCACTCAATACATGCCATTATAGCCTATGCTATATTTGCTGAATAGAGACAGCCAAATTTAAGTATGATGTGGTTGTTTTAGTTGATTATAATTTATTTGCAGTAATTACACCATCATTTGGAGATTCAATGAATAAAAACTACATTTAAATGTATATTCACCTTCTGTCCTTTATCTTTCAATTCATATAACAATATACAGAAAAAATGGTAATTTTTTGGGCCTATTTCGAATGGTAGAATTAATCGTGATTAATCGTGATTAATCCACGGAATCCTTTGATTAATCTGATTAAAAATGTTAATCGTTTGACAGCCCTAGTATATATATATATATATATATATAACATTTTTTTTTTGTTTGTTTTATTTTTTTTTCTGTAACAGTAACTGTGTATCTGAATCCGAATTTGATGAAAATGGGGGCGGGACCTGATAAGCCTTTGGCTTCTTCCGTCTCCCTTCGGACAACACAAAGTATGATGTATGAATATTTGCAAGAGAACATTGTGTATTGTGTGGAATTGTCTGAAAGAATAATAAATAAATAAATGGTAGAGGGCTTTTTATCTTGAGCAATTTGGGTTAGCACATAACTCCCTGAAAGACGCAAACTAAATCTTGATGGAGCACATTCCAGTCACTTCAGACATGATGGGTAACACCTTAAAACCACATCCTGCAAAGTCTACTGTGTGTGTGTGTGTGTGTGTGTGTGTGTGTGTGTGTGTGTGTGTGTGTGTGTGTAAAATCAGCAGCTAACGAGTCTCAGGCCCTGGGGTGAAAGAGGCCTCAGTTTGTGCCTTTCTTACTGTCTCTTGTACGCCTTTACATTTAGTCCAATTATATACATACAGCTCTGGAAAAAAATGAAAAGACCACAGCAAATGTTCAGTGTCTCTCGTTTTACTATTTCTAAGGCATATGTTTGAGTAGAATGAACATTTTGGTTTTATAATATAAACTACCGACAACATTTCTACCAAATTCCAATACTTTTTTTTTGTCATGAAGAGCATTTTCAATAAGTAATGTAGAGATGAAGATTCAAGAAAAATCTTTTTAAAGATTTTTTTTTTGTTTTAATACAGTAAACAGTTGTGGAGGGACAAAGATGAAATGAGTCAGAGAGGGGAATGACATGCAGAGAACGCACACACAGACCTCCATAGACAGACTCCAGTTGTGGAAGTTGGATGTGATGTTTTCCTCAGACAGAGACTGAAGCACATCCTTTGGAAAACTCCGGAACAAACGGCTGGAATGTGCCGCTAAGGGACACAGGAGTAAAAAAAGTTATTATCACTTCATGGATAGATTATTATATATATTTTTTGTCTTCTTAAAAATATATATAAATATATATATATATATAAGTTTGCAAAACTGTGGTCAGTAGGTGCAAGGTGTGGTGGCCAAGTGGTAAGGCGTTGGTCTCGTAAACCAAAGATCATGGGTTAAATTCCCATCCATACCTTAAACATTTAAGAGGTTCATAACTCTGTTAAGTTAAGCACAACACATGAAATCATAGCATTTCCATTTGCTTCATGCTTAACAACAAGTGGTGCTTGCTGGTCCTATCCAAACCTACCCTGCGTTCCAATCCCCATGTTTCCCTATTATTTACAATACCAGAAAAGTATTTAGCTATTAAAATGCATTGCATGCGAAGATAATTACCAGTCTAGGTTGATGAAATAGGCTACTGTCTCATTTAGACAAGGAGGAGCGATGCACAACACTGCATAGAGGGCTCTACATTAACACTCGCCAAATGCGGGAAATATCATAGATAGTGTATGAAGGTAAAAACTCTTGGCAGGTGAAAGATGTGTGTTTGGCGGGCGGCTTTTCTAACGTCTGCTACACTCTTGTCACCAACACCAGTAGCATACACGGCTTTCTGTATGCAGTTAAGATACTGCATATGCGAACATAATATTTCCTGTGCGCCTTCACATTAAAAGCATGTTACTAGCCAAACGCGAGTTGTCTTTTATTCTTAAGCAGATAAGAACAGGAAGTAGTTGCCTTGCAGCTCTCCAGTCAATAGCAGTGATTTCCGTGTTTTCAGATTTACGCAGTGAAATGAAAACAGAGCTTGTCATTTGCAATACGAACGTTAGTTGCAATACTGCAACTAACTTTCATGAGGCTTCTATAAAAGCTGCATGAACGCCAGTGATGCATTTTCAACGTATTTCCGCTCAGGCAGGGGGCAGCAGTTGAGTAGGAGGTCCCTAATGTGGACACAAACCACATTAGTGTTTCCACTACCAAATGAATGCGGACACAAGTGGTCACAACGGACGTAAACCACCTCCGAATGTGGTTTTTGTGATCCGATCTCAATGCGTCTTGAGAGTGTTCTCACCTGTAGTTAGAGCTGTATTCATTGCTGTGTCTGAAATCGCACACTTACGTAAGTGCACTTACATTGAGTGCACTTTATTATCCCTGCAGTACACTTACACTTACTTATAGGCGCAGTGCTCTCATTTCTACAGTGCACTGTCCAAACTGCTGTCGCGCACCTACCGGAAATGACTTTGCATTTTGACGGTTCTTCTTTGGTGGTATTTTTTTCTGCTTGCGTTATCAATAGCCAAAACAGAAACATTAGTCGCGGAAAAACAAAAACAATGTGTAATTTAACTTTTGTAGAGCGCGTCCGTCTCCACGGATGCTTCAAGCTCATCTATTTTGATTAAAAAGTCCCGCCCTCTCCGCTACGCAGGCAAGATGGCGGCCGTTGAGTGTGGAAAGTGTCCATCGCTCCACACAAGTTTTAGACCGTTTTGAGTGCACTGCATTTTGACACACTCTCCGGTTCTGCACAAAGTGCACTCAAACAAGTAAGTGTAAGTACAGAAGTGTGCGATTTCAGACACAGCACATGTGATCGGATCACAAAAGTCAGATGTTAATGCCAAGTGGAAACGGGGTCTAAGCAATTTCCGTCTTGCAATGTAGTTTGAAACAGCAGTACTTTGGGTCTTTGGTGATCCACAGTATTAGATTTGGTGCATTATTACCAACTTCAGCTCCATTTTAATTTCCCTTCAGTAGTCAGTCTGGGTGTGCGATATATTTGCCGGTTTTCTCAGGATAGATTTTTGTCTGACCAATCAGCGAACAGAGGGAGTGGCTGAGGACGTTGAGGCCATGGGATCCGCCCACACAACACAGCATTTCGCACCATGACTGATGTGGCTATGAGATTTATACTAATAACAACTTGAAGCTAAGAGCTGGTAGGAATGTTTACTCTTTGTTAATTATCTAGCAGGATTCCAGTAAAAGGAATCGCACCCTGTTGTTGTCAATATAAAATACATAATCTTCACTATAGCATATGTATTAAAGTTAAGATTAATTCTTGTTTTAGTGGTATGTGAACTTGTGGTTTTCCCCATTCAGATTTTTTAAAGTGCTACGAGTGAACTTTTAAACATGTCTGAAATAGTCTAATTTTTTATATCTGGTGTGTGTGTGTGTACAGTGTGTTTGTGTACCTGATGTGAGAGAGAGGGGTAGAGCCACAGCCTTGGTGTGTGTGTGTGTGTGTGTGTGTGTGTGTGTGTGTGTGTGTGTGTGTGTGTGTGTGTGTGTGTGTGTGTGTGTGTGTGTGTGTGTGTGTGTGTGTGTGTGTGTGTGTGTGTGTGTGTGTGTGTGTGTGTGTGTGTGTGTGTGTGTGTGTGTACCTGATGTGAGAGTGAGGGGTAGAGCCACACGCATGGAGTTGGTGCGTATGAGCAGGTTTATTTTTGTTTTATTTGATGTTAAGGCCGCCAGCTGCTGGAAGCCCAGACAGGTTCCCCAGATAGGAAAGAAGTCCCCGGCATCGTTCGCCTGTAGGAAATAATTAAGCAATTTCACATGAGAGGGAGCATGTTGTCGCTCTATATCAGCGCTGCTGTGATTCGGTCGTAGGTACGAGGCCGCAGGCCGAGTGCCGAAGACAAACACAGCAGCACTAAAGCCTGATTTATACTTGTGCGGCTCTGCCCCTCTGTGTTCTCTGCTGGGTATCGCGGACAACGAACGTTCTCATGAACCGTTGATTGTAGTTTCGCCCGTGTGGCAGATTGCACACTGCACTTTTGATGTAAATCGGCGAAATCCGTTGCTAAACAAATGAAAACTGGAAGATTTTGAGTTTGATGACAATGAGGAAGAGCTCCTGTGCTGTTGAAATCCCTCCTTGTTGCTCTGATGCCCAATAAAACCTCTGCGGCGTCTGCGTCATCTGGCGCGTAGTCACAATGTTCAGTTGGTACGGCTCTGAGGCACCGCACAGGCTCTCTGCGGCTCCGCGGAGGCTCTGCGCACGCGGTACCGCACAAGTATAAATCAGGCTTTATATAGAGCGACAACAATGCGACCTCGAGAGTGATATTGCTTTTATACAGCAGTTTTACAACTTAAATTCACAAGTTAACTTTAAAATGTGATCTTTAATCATTTAAGAATGTATTTGCTTCCGCCAACACAAATAGTCCGACAACAGCAGTCAGAGCGGAGCGCGTTGCTATGCACCATGGCTAAACTACGCAAATGGCAGCGCCTTCGATTCACAGGCTTCGATGAGGCGCGTCGCAAGCGCCAGCCGCTGGACGCCGGCCGCTGGACGCCTATTCTTGGGTGGACGCGCGGCCACACGCTAGTACATTGACTTTGTATGTAATCTCGCCGCGCGGCCAGTGCAGTGTGTTCGCAGCTTTACCTTCAGAGCTAAGTCTGTCTGTCTGTCTGTCTGTCTGTCTGTCTGTCTGTCTGTCTGTCTGTCTGTCCTCACCTTCAGAGCTAAGTCTGTCTGTCTGTCTGTCTGTATGTCTGTCTGTCTGTCTGTCTGTCCTCACCTTCAGAGCTAAGTCTGTCTGTCTGTCTGTCTGTCTGTCTGTCTGTCTGTCTGTCTGTCTGTCTGTCTGTCTGTCCTCACCTTCAGAGCTAAGTCATAGAAGATCTTTGCAGCGCGACTGAACTGCGATGTCTCGATATCTACAACTCCTCCCGGCAGCAACAACCTGCGGGAGACAGTTTGAGTGTAGGCATCATGCTAGGCTATCGTTCATACATGGCATACAATGGTTGGTATAACTTTGTATAATTTTGTGAACTGTCTATACTTTTCTGAACTTTAAGACAGCACGCTATCGCAAAAACCTGCTGTTTCAATTAATTTACTATATTTTATCCATTGTGTTTATTTTTATTTTTTGTGAAATAATTCAAACATAATTTTTGTTTATTGTGTTTTCATGCTTTTCATTTTGTTTTGTATTTTTTATATGCCTGAAATAAATTGAATCAATCAATCAATCAATCAATCAATCAATCAATCAATCTAGCTTGTGTACACACAGTCACTAGAATGGCAAGTTATATGGAAAGCAATATAGGGTTTGTGTGATCATGTTGCAATAGCCTGCTTGGTACCCCATACTTAATGGGAACTTGTTAAGTATAGTATACCAAGTAGACTATTGCAACATATAGAAGATACCTTGACATGGTAAATGCACATATCTGACAGAGTTGTCCATTTGCGAAGGCCCTGCCCACATACATCCACATTGCACCATTTCTGATAAATCTGGAGTCAGATCCAACATCAACCTGACGTGTGGTGGTAGTTAGGAATGTTTGCTCTTTGTTAGTTTTCTGGAATGATTTCCATAATGGAGATCCCCATACAACTGCCAAAATAAAATTCAGTGGCAACATTTGGCCATTGTTTCATAGAAAAATGTTGAAAGTAGAAAACAAAACAACTTGGTCATCTCACCCATTTATTGAAGAGAATATCCGAGTATACTCTTCTTCTGTGAGATTGATTCTAGTCGACAAAAAAGGCACAAAAAGAAAAAATTGTTAAAACCCATCACTGTATACAGGTGAAAATCGAAAAATTAGAATATCGTGCAAAAGTTCATTTATTTCAGTAATTCAACTTTAAAGGTGAAAATAATATATTATACAGACTCATTACATGTAAAGTGAGATATGTGAAGCCTTTATTTGTTATAATTGTGATTATTATGGCTTACAGTTTATAAAAACCCCAAATTCTAAATCTCAGAAAATTAGAATATTACATAAAATCAATAAAAAAAGGTTTTCAAATACATAAATGTCGGCCCTCTAGAAAGTATAATCATGCATATGTACTAAGTACTTGGTTTGGGCCCCTTTTGCATGAATTCCTGCCTCAATGCGGCGTGGCATGGATGCTATCAGCCTGTGGCACTGCTGAGGTGTTATGGAAGCCCAGGTTGCTTTATAGAGGCCTTCAGCTCATCTGTAGTGTTGGGTCTGGTGTGTATCATCTTCCTCTTGACAATAGCCCATAGATTATCTATGGAGTTCAGGTCAAGAGAGTTGTCTGGCCAATCCAGCCCAGTAATACCATGGTCAGCTAACCAGTTACCAATGGTTTCTGGCACTGTGGA
Source organism: Ammodytes marinus (assembly GCF_949987685.1). NCBI lineage: Eukaryota > Metazoa > Chordata > Actinopteri > Uranoscopiformes > Ammodytidae > Ammodytes > Ammodytes marinus. Next base: position 3,903,058 of record NC_137233.1, on the reverse strand, counting down.
CAGGTGCCAAGTATGGCTGGAAAAGGAAATGGTCACCTCCATAAAGCTTGTCAACAGACAGAAGCATGAAGTGCTCTAAAATCTTCTGGTAGATGGCTGAATAAAGAAGAAATGAATCATCAAAGACACCCTTACACATTGTGACAACCAACCCCATCAAGGGGTTATAACTACATAACTTACTGTAGCTTTGGCAGCTGGTCTAGTTTGGGATTCACTGGGTTGTTTTGATTTTGTTGCCCTTCTTTCTTTTGCATGCTAGCTGCCTTTTCCTGCTCTAGTTTTTCCTTCTCTGGGGTGTCAGTGAGGATACAACTTGACAATTTATTTCGTTATTGGGTTCCTTTTCTGGCTGCAGCCTTGAGATAACATGTGACAACCAACCCCCCAAAAAATGTGACGACCAACCCCAACTTGAATTTCTTGCTAGCATCAAGGCCAACAACCATCTGACAACTAATTAGCTTTCTAACCACAATCTAAACTATAGTTTACTCTTCACACTTTGTATGGGTAACAAGTGTTTTGTTATAAACCCATTGTGTAAAAGCCTAGAAGAAAAATACTGAGGAGCAAAATATTTTCAATTTGGCATGAAAAACACAAACAGTCGTCTCACCACAAATTCAGCAGTCTAACTCCAAGGAAGACTATGTAGGTGACCTCTGATCCCAATTCTGGATATTTACATACCAACATTTCACAGACAGCGCCTTCTGGTTCCGAGATATAACGATTGTGACAACCAACCCGTGTGACAAATTACCCCGTTCTCCCCTACTATTGAGAACCTGCTAATATTTATCTATTTATCTGTGCAAAACCACTGTATGAGTTTCTGGCATGAGCATTCTTCATACAATCACCTTATTATCAAATTAGCTGAGATAACTTCTGCAGCAAAAAAAATCAAAGATCAGTTTATTAGCTCAATTTGTAACAAGACTGCTCAGTCTGTGTGAATGTCAGGACAGAGAAACAAGAGCGAATGATTCACTGAGGTTTGCATTTCATTAAAAACATTTTTAAACTGTAAACATAGTTAAGGTGGTGTTTTTTTTTACTATTAAAGGCCAATAGGCCTTCTGTGATGCGATAACCAATAATTCATTAATGTTATTATTAGTGCTGTCAGTTTAACGCAATATTAACGGTGTTAACTCAAACCCATTTTAACGGCGTACATTTTTTTATCGCGCGATTAACGCTCGTCATGGCCTAGGAAACGTCGTGTTTTTTTCAAATGCTGTTGTATCAACTAGTAATGTTAGAACAACTGAAACACCACAAACCATACATCTGGCTCGCATTTAAGTTGCTGTCAATTCAAACGGAACATGTCCTACAGCGTAATTTCACATTAAAATAATTTAACTGGCAAAACGGCTAAATGTCTAGTCAATTCTGACTTTTATTTTGAAGCAGAAACCGGAACCTAGCACTTCCTGCTGCGCGACCTTTACTAGTAGCTTCTTCCGTGTGTGACTGAGACTACGCGGAAAAGAACAGAAAAGAAAGCCTGTCATTTGCAAAAGTCTTACTTATAACTCTCCGCGCACACCAACACCTCCATGAATGTTAGTGGCAGCCGCCAGTCATTCATTTTCACTTTAATTTTCGCTACGAAGGGGGACTGAAGCCTCGGCTGCAGCAGCGCCATGGAAACCAACTGCACGCAGGCATAGTAATAATAATAATAATACATTTTATTTATAACGCACTTTATATTTAGCAAAAAATCTCAAAGTGCTACAACAACCAAAAAAAAATAAAAAAAATAAGTTAAAACAAGAGTTAAAAGCAGTTATCAAAGTAACATGAGCAAAAAATTACAGATTAAAAGATTTCTTAAAAAGGTACGTTTTAAGGCCCTTTTTAAAACAATCAATCGACTGTGGAACCCTCAGGTGTTCTGGGAGGGTGTTCCACAGTCGAGGAGCAGAGGAGCAGAAGGCTCGGTCTCCCAGTGTGCGGCACTTAGTCCTTGGGGGGAGAAGTCTGTGGCTGTTGGTGGAGCGGAGTGAGCGTGCTGAGGTCTGGGGGGTGAGGAGTTCTTTGAGGTACTGGGGGGCGTTGCCATGAATGCACTGGAATGTGAGGAGAGAGACTTTGTAGTCGATCCGAGCGGAAATGGGTAACCAGTGTAGTGAGTGAAGAATGGGAGTGATGTGCTCATATTTGCGTACTCTCAGCAGGATTCTAGCGGCGCTGTTTTGAATGTGTTGTAATTTCTGTATGCTCTTGCTGAGAATCCCGCTGAGAAGTGCATTACAGTAATCGAGTCTGGAGGAGACAAAGGCGTGGACAAGCTTCTCTGCATCTCTTAAGGTGAGTGTGGGACGAAGTCTGGCTATATTCCTTAGGTGGAAAAATGATATTTTGCAGAGGTGGTTGATGTGGGCCTCAAAGGTTAGCTGGGGGTCAAACCTGACACCAAGGTTAGTGACTGTTGATGATAGAGGGATGTCTTTGCCAGAGAAAGTAATGCAGGTTATGGTGGAGTTTCGGATCTGATGAGGGGAACCAATGAGGATGGCTTCTGTTTTTGAGCTGTTTAGCTGGAGAAAATTATGCTTCATCCACGCCCTTATCTCCTCCAGACATGCAGTGAGCATGGAGAGAGGTGATGCTGCTGATGGTGGTGAAAGAGTGTCCGTTCTGATGTATAATTGCGTGTCATCAGCGTAGCAGTGAAAGGATATCCCGAAGCGTCTGATGACTTTACCGAGGGGGAGCATGTAGAGGATAAACAGGATGGGTCCAAGCACCGACCCTTGTGGAACCCCGCAGCCAACAGCATGTGAGCGAGACCTTGATCCTCCCATGGCAACGTATTCTGACCTGCCAGTGAGGTAGGACTCAAACCAGCTCAGTGATGTACCTCTGAGGCCAACAGAGTCATGTAGACGCTGGAGCAGTATGTGATGGTCAACCGTATCAAATGCTGCAGATAGGTCGAGGAGGATGAGGAGGGATGGTGAACCAGAATCAGCAGTCATCAGCAGGTCATTTGTGACTCTCAACAAAGCTGTTTCCGTGCTGTGGGCGGAGCGGAAGCCAGATTGAAACTTTTCAAAGGTGTTGTTGTGTTGGAGGTGATCCTGTAGGTGGCCGACAACTACTTTCTCAAGAAGTTTGGAGAGAAATGGCAAATTGGATATGGGCCTGTAGTTTGCGAATACCTGAGGGTCAAGGGTGGGTTTCTTGAGAAATGGTTTGATAATGGCTGTTTTTAGTGCAGATGGTATATGGCCAGTCTGAAGAGATTGGTTTATGACAGTGGTAATCAGAGGACAGAGGGCAGAGCTGTGCGCTTTCACCAGGGCAGTGGGAAAGGGGTCGAGGGCACAAGTGGAGGGTTTCATCCCTTTAATGTTGTCTTGCACCTCAAGTTGGGTGATTTCTGGAAAGGAGCAGAGGGGCGACGTGATGCCAGTCTGAGGGTTGGCGGCTGGAACAGACAGGGGGGAAGGAACAGAGAGGGATGAGCGAATAGTATCAATTTTGGTTGTGAAAAAGTCCATGAAGTTATTGCAGTGATCTTCTGTAATTCCTGTAAGTGGAGGGTTTTGAGGTTGAAGGAGGTGGTTTATAGTGGAGAACAATTGCTTGGAATTTCCAGGACTGCTTTGGATGATGTTAGAGTAGAACTGTGACCGAGCGTCTTTAAGGGACTTGGAATAAGTCCTTTGGTGGTCCCGATACGCCAGTTTGTGGACAGTAAGTCCAGAAACCTTGTATCGGCGCTCAAGGGCACGTCCAACTGCCTTCATTTTCCGCAGCTCACATGTATACCAGGGAGCAGAGCAGGAGAATGTTGCTGTCCTAACTTTGATGGGTGCATGGAAATCTAGAATGTTTCTCAGGGTTGTATTGTAGAAGTCCACGGTTTCAGTGACTGATGACATAGGCACAAGATGGAGGTGTTTGAGGTCAGAAGCCAAATTTTTTGTGTCAATGTTTTTCAGGTTTCTGAAACATATTTCACGTTTGGGCTTGATAGATGATGACAGAGAACCTAACTCCACAGAGATTACCTTATGGTCAGACACACCCATATCATACACAGATGGTGCACTTACAGGGGCGGAGTCAGTAATAACAAGATCCAAGATGTTCCCCTTGATGTGTGTGGGAGAGTCAACATGTTGCCTGAGGTTTAGACAGTCCAGTAGCTGTAGGAACTCGGAGGCAAGGTGGCAGGAGGGGGTGTTGACATGGATGTTAAAATCTCCAAGAATTATGATGTTGGGGGAAGTTGAACAGAAGGTGGAAAGAAGATTGTACATCTCTGGGATGAAACGTGGATTTGGTTTAGGTGGGCGGTAGATTAAAAGAGCAGTCATGGGGAGAGGATGCTTGCTATTGAATGCAAGACATTCAAAAGAGGACAGTTCAGGGAGGGGCAGGGAAGACAGGACCAATTGATTGCGGTAGATGACAGCCAAGCCACCACCACGACCAGAGCTGCGGGCTTGTTGGAGGTAACAGTAGCCAGGAGGACAGGTCTCATTTAAAACAGAAAATACATCTGGTTGATGCCAGGTTTCTGTTAGGCACATTATATCCAAACACTTGTCCCGTATGTGATCATGTATGAGGCATGATTTATTTGTGAGGGATTGGACATTGAAAAGTTCGATTTTAATGTTGAATGAAGTAGCGAGTCTCTGTACTGGTTTAAGTAGACTGAAATTCACCCCGCGCTTACTGACTATGTCCATGCGTGGCGCTGTTGCAGCCGCTCCAGTGTCACTGCTACTAATCCATGGAGTGACAGCGCTCCGATGACGAGGGAGAGATGCGACAGGGCGCACAGCTGACCAGACAGAGGGAATGGCGTCATCAGACCGGGAGAAAACAAACTTTCTTCGAGAACTTCTGTGGATGTACCGGGGCCGACGTAGGAGACCAAGTTCTTTTATGACCGACATACAGGCAGGAGTATTGTGGTTGTTTAGCTTCATCAGTTGAGCAGCAGAGAAGTTCATTATGCCGGGCGTTTGGGCTCCACGTCTGTTGTTAGCCGTCAGCCACAGAGGTAGCACACACAGGAGGAGAAACACTCGGGGGCGAATCACTCTGCACAGATGGTGCATCAGGGACATGGCCGGTGAAGTCGAGACCGGAGAGTATGAAGCGTGTCGGGCGTCCAGGGAGCCAAGAGCAGGAGATACGGGCAGGATTGAGAGTGCCGAGGCCGGTCAGCTGTCCTGCTAACCGCCGATACCTGCTCGTTGACACTTGCTACCAGCCACAGGATGGAATAGAGAAATCGCCAAGTCGGTAAGATCCGTGCATCAACCAGGCAGTTTCACCGATGAATCGCTCACAGAAATTGGTGAGAAGTAGTTTTAGTAGTTCTTACTCAGGACTTAAAACTTAAAACTAAAAACTAAAACTTGAAGCTTGAGGCTTGAGGGGAGAAGCGGCGAACAGACAGCGCCAGCGTCCTCTCTCCGTCAAATATGCTTCCACTTCACACAGTCTGATATAAGCCGTGGATGAAATACTCCCAAAACAGTTAAGCTGGGAACACACCGCACTGGCCGCGCGGCGAGATTACATACAAAGTCAATGTACTAGCGCGTGGCCGCGCGTCCACCCAATGATATTTGTGACAAGACTGCCGCTGGTTACACAGTGAACCTACATCTGTATTTTTTGGCACAGCTGGACCATGTTATTGTTGTTGTTGCACCGTAAGTGAGACAGGTCTGATCTCGGCGTCGGCGTCAGGAATATATGGCCCAATATGATCAAGCGGCGAGCCTCCTGCTGTCACGCGGCCAACCGCTGCCTACGATGAGGCGGCGGTTGGCCGCGGCGGCGACTGCGGTGAACATGGCCCAATATGACCAAGCGGCGAACCTCCTGCATTCATAATGAAGATCCCCATGAAGATGTTAAAATGAAATGATGTTCGCTCAATTGACAAACATTAGCCTCGTTCGACTTGCCCAGGTCTGAGCAAGACCTGCGCAACTATGACGCGCGTCTTGCTGAGCGCACAACAAAAATGCTGCAAAAATGCTGTGCGCTCAGCAAGCCGAGAGTCATAGTTGCGCAGGTCTTAGCAAGACGGCGACATCTCGAACAAGGCTATTACCTCACTTGAAGGCGGGTGTCTGTGTCTGTTGAAGTTTAAAACTATTGGATCTGCCCAGTGCCACTCTGGATCTGCCAACCAATCGCATAACGTTTGGCCGTGTCGCCATGCGCCGGCTTCTGACTTCTACTGAAACTGATGCACGACCTCAACGTCATTGTTCTCAGCCACTCCCTCTGTTCGCTGATTGGACCGGTAAAAATCTATCCTGAGAAAGCCCGCAAATATATATACAGCGGACCCAGACTGACTACTGAAGGGAAATGAAAATGTGGAAGTATGTAGGCATCAGTTTTACCTGATAGGATCCACCCTGGCTCCGGCTCCCTCCAGGTATTTCACATACGAAGGACGTTAGTATGGCTTTTAGTATGAGTAGGAAGTTAGTAGGGCTTTTAGTATGAGTAGGACCTTCGTAGGGTTTTTAATATGAGTAGGACGTTAGTAGAACTTTTAGTATGAGTAGGAAGTTAGTAGAACTTTTAGTATGAGTAGGACGTTAGTAGAACTTTTAGTATGAGTAGGAAGTTAGTAGAACATTTAGTATGAGTAGGACCTTTGTAGGGTTTTTAGTATGAGTAGGACGTTAGTAGAACTTTTAGTATGAGTAGGAAGTTAGTTTGGCTTTTAGGTTGCGTTCCGAATCGCATACTTTCTACTATATAGTATGTAGAAAAAAGATTTAGGATGTCCCGATTGTTGTGGACAGATTTAGGATGGTTAGAAGTACCCGGATGTCCTACTTCATGAGGCCAAGATTGTTAGTGTTGAAAAGCAGGGCTGTAAACTAGCGGTCGCCACTCGCCAAATGCGACCAAAATATTCCCCTGGCGACTTAGTTTGGGAGGGATACATGCCACTGGGGCGGGTAAAAGTTTGTCCCGATGATCGTGCTCTTGCGATAAATTATGCATGATAGAACAAAACATTGCAGTAGCTGTAAACTGATAAATTATGACGGTAGCAAACGTCAAGCTAAACTGGTGATTTGTTGTGTGTCACACTGAAGTAGCTCCCCCGACGTCACCGCTGTAGAAAATAAGTTCCCCCGAAGAAACGTAGCGTGCGCGTCACCGCCATAGAATGTGAAGAACGCCGCTCTTTAAAAGTTTTGGCGCAGCAAAAGCAGTTCGAGCGCAGCAATGGAGCTCTAAATAGATACTGGATCGGATTGGTCCCATTTTTAGTTCTGATGAGTAATAAGTAATGAGTGTAGGCTGCAACAACGAATCGATAAAATCGATTAGTAAAAGCGTTGGCAACGAATTTGGTCATCGATTCGTTGAGTCGCGCGATTAACAAATCACTTGCAGGCGCGGCACTGTTTACATCCAGCCGCCGACAGGTTCATGCACACCCACAGCGAGCCTTCCGCACGTGAAGCGGTTGGTCATATCTAACACTGGACTGTAGGCCTATATAAAAGTGTTGTACCTTTGCTGTATTTGGGTTAAAAAAACTCCTTCAACTCAGTATCCGTCTAGTCCAAAAAAACTCTGTCAGCTGCTGCTGCTGCAGACTGTGTGCAGACGGGCTCGGAGAGTCGGCATCGGCGCATCAACAGTCATTCAAAGCAGCGGCAGTAATCACACAACCGAACGGTGTAGAAAGTCCCGTCAGTTAAAAATAGTAATCCAGTTTTTAAATCCATGTTAAAATCGGAAGGATATAGCTAGTTAGCTTTAAAAAAGTAGCAAACATGTCAACTGTGATGTGTTCAGGCCGGCTCAGTAATATGATTGATGTGTTCAAATGCAACACAAAAAAAAAGAAATTTTAGATTTTGGCGATTTTCCCACCAATATAAAATAGATAGTAAAGATGGAATTATGACCTGTTTAATGTCCTATCTTGAGCTAGGATCATATCAGCAATTAAAGCAATAATACAAGTTCTATTTCAACAAAATAATAGAAAAGTATCAATAGTGATATCAATAAAGACTTGAATCGTTAAGGAGTCTCAAATGGTATCACTATCTATAAAAATTAATGATCTCCTGTCATCTGAGAGAAATTAAGATGATTTAATTGTTTTAACCGTTAGTATTTACTGGTTAAAAATCTTATCGGTTGACTGGTTTACCATGGACATCCCTTAAACTGTATAAATGTATATCATACATTGTATGTTTTTTTTGTGTTATCCCAGTTAGGTTTATTATTCATTTTTTATCATTTAATATTACTTTTAATTGTTCCTGGACATTGGAGCAATAACCTGGTGTTTTGACACTGCAGTCTGCACTGTTTTTTTTAATCCGATTCATCGATTAATCGAAAAAATAATCGACCGATTAATCGATTATTAAAATAATCGTTAGTTGCAGCCCTAAATGAGTGTTTCCTTTGTCACAGTTTTGCACTGTTAAAGTTTTAAATGTGCAATGTTTGAAATGAAATGAATGAAACTAAATTAATATAATATTAAAATGTATTTCTAAATATTACTTTGGCCTCTTTTCTAAGCATGTACTGCTATATAATACTGTTATCTCAATGAAAAGTACTGAAACAGATGTATATATGCAACAAAAAGAGGCAATTTATTATTTGGCCGGTAAAAAATGTACTTGGCCGGTAGATTCTTTCATCTACCGGTCCCCTTGGCAGGTGAGCCAAAAAGTTAGTTTACAGCCCTGTTGAAAAGTGCATCCTATTTGGGCGATTCTGACCCACAATCCAGTGCGCATGTGAAGTGACGTAACATCGACGAAGCCTCCATATGAAAACAAACGGGATGCGACGGATATAAAAGCAAGAGGCAAGATCAAGGCGCAATGTTATGATGAAATAAGAGAGAAAAGTATGTCCCAATAGTATGCCTACTGCATCCTAACTAGATTATTTTTATTGTCGGATGTAGTATGTAGAATAGAAAAAAGAAAGAGTATGCGATTCGGAACGCAACCTTAGTATGAGTAGGACGTTAGCAGGGCTTTTAGTATGAGTAGGACGTCAGTAGGGCTTTTAGTATGAGTAGGAAGTTAGTATGGCTTTTAGTATGAGTAGGACGTTAGCAGGGCTTTTAGTATGAGTATGACATTCGTAGGCTTTTTAATATGAGTAGGACGTTAGTAGGGCTTTTCGAGCACAGTCTATGTGAGAATACAGCCTATATTTGAATCATAACTAACACTACTAAGCATACTATACGTTATTTTTACTTTCTCCTACCCCCTTTCGAGCACGTAGAAAATAGTTTAATAGTTTATTCATCTGATACTATTTTAACTTGTTTTTTATTGCTTGCATGTTAGAAATAAAGACAATCAATCATTAACAGACAGTTTTACCTGATAGGAACCACCCTGGCTCCGCCCCCCTCCAGGAACTTCACATACGAAGCTGCGATGTAAGAAGAGCCGCGAGCACACTGGTCTGTTCGACGGTTCTCCTGGGCCATCACACCTGGGGGAGGATAAGCAATAGCACATGAGAGGGAGCATGTTGTGTTTCTCTTCGGCACTCGGCTTCGTACCTACGACCGAATCACAGCAGCGCTGACATAGAGCGACAACATTGCGACCTCGAGTGTGCTATTGCTTTTATACAGCAGTTTTACAACTTAAATTCACAAGTTAACTTTAAAATGTGATCTTTAATCATTTAAGAATGTATTTGCTTCCACCAACACAAATAGTCCGACAACAGCAGTCAGAGCGGAGCGCGTTGCTAAGCAACAACTTTACGCAAGTGAGCTCGTCCTGCTTTGTTTACTCTGGTAACATTAACCACGGCGGCCCAATGTCCCGTAACGTAACGGCGGATCTTAATCCAGTTGGTGATAAGGTCCGCTGCCCAATCCAAACCCCCATGCTTCATTTCCCAGAGTTTATGAGTATATTTCGGCCCGGGGGAAGTTATACAATGATGTGGGAAAGCTAGGCTAGGCTAAAGCTATGCTGCGTCCGGATCGCGTCCACTCGTATTATTCAGCAGCCTGAGTTTATCTCCACACACTATTGCTGTCTTCAGTAACGTGAGTGTGAGCGACTACCGCACACTGTCTCTGTCTGTGTGTGGCAGCGATGCCCTCTCAAAGGGGAGAGACTCGCCACAGTCAACCTGAGTCACACTCTCACTCACACACACACACACACACACACACACACACACACACACACACACACACACACACACACACACACACACACACACACACACACACACACAGGTTACACAAGTGAAGCTCCGGCTCATCAGTGAGCCGCGGAGTGATTTTGACAGTTATTTTACAGTTTGGTGAACAGTCCGACTGATGTTGTTCTCTCATATCAGCACTCCTTCAGAACGAAGGTTTCTCGTCCAATCAAATCACTCGCTCAGAACCACTGCTGTATAATAGTTCATATATGCCTATCTTGTGTGTCTGTCTCACAGACACTAGGTCAGCCTGGTAGACTGTTAGGAGACACTTAGGTCAGGTGTATAGATAAAGTCTCATCTCCTTAAGGTGCGAACACACTAGGCACTTTACACGCGTACAGACGCGTATAAAATCGGCCGTTTTTCCATAGGGAACCATTGGTTTACGCGCGTACATGGCACGTAGGTGTGCCACTCGCGCTAAAGCAACATTTTAGCCGCGTATGAGCCGCGTATATACGCACCTATGCGCCTACGCAGCTACGCGAGGAGTTCAAAAAATGGAACTTTTTACGCTCCTACGCGTGACGATTAGCCGCGTTGGCCAATCAGCGTTGGGCTTGACACGACGTCACATACATTGGCAGGGTCGGAGAACAGTGTACACAGAGGCTGAGAGACACCGAGGAGGAAAATGTATTGATTAGGGAAATACAATATCGGGAGGGAGACTAGGCACGTTACGCCTGTATAACCATTTTTGACACAAAATGATCAAGCAACATTTTAGCTGCGTTACGCACGTACATCTTACGCGTGTAAAGTGCCTAGTGTGTTCCCACCTTTAGACTCCAGAATGTTATGGTTCACTGTGTTCAGCTCTGAACCAAAACATTGGCTTGGTGCCCGAGCCGGGGAGGTGTTAGAGATAGCGCCAGGTTAATACACACACACACACAGCAACAGGTTAGTACACAGCTCTAAGCATGAGTCTGGCAGCAGAATTGAAGTGCAAGTCACGAGAGTTGCAGTCCGGTTCTCCTTGGCCAAGTCTGTAATAAATATCGCTTCATAATTCATCCAAGTCTCCTGAAATATTCTTCCACCTGAGTTGACCTCCAACCTTAACAGAACTTCCTTCACCAACACAAACTCAAAAGTTCCTCAGAGCATCTTTAAACAAAATCAAATCAAATGAGTTTTATTTGTATAGCCCAAAATCACAAATAGACATTTGTCTCAGTGGGCTTTACATTCCATACAATATGATACAATATGACACCCTGCCCTTATCTATCTATCTATCTATCTATCTATCTATCTATCTATCTATCTATCTATCTATCTATCTATCTATCTATCTATCTATCTATCTATCTATCTATCTATCTATGACACCCTCTGCCCTTAAACCCTTAGCTCGGCTGAGAAAAAAACTCCCAGCAAAAAACCCTTTACTGGGATTATTTTTTTTTTAAAGAAATTCTCAGGGAGAGTCGACAACAACATAGAGGAAGCTAAGACACTTGTATTGCTTTGAACGACAGTAATACAAACTATCGGGATGAAACTATCAGGCAACCACCCTGAATAAGGTGACAATGTGTGTGTGTGTGTGTGTGTGTGTGTGTGTGTGTGTGTGTGTGTGTGTGTGTGTGTGTTATGTGTAGCTCTGTTCTCTCTTCTCAGGGCTCCTGAAGCCCCTCCCTCACCTTGTTAATTGCCACCTGTGCTGCCTATAAGCCGGGCGGCTTAAATGACTCACCCTCTCCAGCTAGGGCCAGCAGCATGGCTCCCATCCACCTTTTGGTTTAAACCTTTGTTACAATAAATGCAGTTTTCTTACACCTTTAACCTGCTTTTGTGTACTTTATGTTGCTTCCCCGAGCCGGGTTGTAACAGTGTGTGTGAATAAGGTTACTAACTAAATCCTTCATATATCAGTTCAATACAAAGTTAATGCTCTTTTTACTTTACTCATAACCACATATAACATAATTGAGTAACGGCTTAGTGAATTATGTGACTGTGTGTTTGTCTGTGTGTGTGTGTGTGAGAGAGAGAGAGAGAGAGAGAGAGAGAGAGAGAGAGTGTGTGTGTGTGTGTGTTTGTGTGTATGAGTGTGTGAGGGCTTCGTTTCGGAACAACACAGCCTGATATGACCACAGTCTTTTGTAACACTGTCGCTGATACCAGCCGACATCTGGATAAACACGTCTGTTTACATTTCACATGTATTTAGTTTAGTATTTAGGTCTCTGCTATTCTTGTGTTCCTCTTATACACTTAATTCTTATTTGTATTATTACTATTATTATTGTTGTTGCTCTTTTATTATTATTATTAAGTCAGGTTCCCACTTGTGTTTCTTGATACCTACACTCTTTGTTATTGCTCTGTTGGAGGAGCCCAGAGGGGTATACTACAAAGCAAACTCAACAGAGCCCGGCTCTCTTTTTTTGATCTGGTTCAACATAACACATACCCTCGCTCAGAGCTAACCAGTATCACGAAGGCAGTTATCAATCTCTTATGTTGAACGAGGGTTTCAGCTTCAGGCTCTGTGCGCGTCCCCATGAGAGGGGGCGTTTGACCGTCATTTGACTCTGCTTCCGCACAGACTGGACTGATCTTGTGCCGCTAACTTTACACAAACGGACTGATTGTGAGCAGCTGAGTAAAACAAAAGTGTGTCGCCAACTTCATTCAAGAGGAAGAGTTTGTCAGTCTGAATTATTACAGCAGAAATCAGAGAGCCGAAAAAAACTCTTACTGCAAATAAGGAGAGTGGAATGCTGCCAGCATTGAAATTATTTATTTATCTTGCCGATCGTTCTCGCAGTGCGTAACGTGACATTATAAAACAATGAAACGTTGAACTCGGATTTAAACACTATACCATTTAGCCTAATATAGGCTACTTTGCTATATTTATAGCACTACGCCTATAGTCCCACACTTAAGAATGTAATTTAAGTCTGACACTGTCCCCAAATGAATAGCCTATGGAAAATCATTTAGTTTTGGGCCACATCATAATGAATACAATTTTGATTTAGACTATTAGCCTTTTATTTGTATCTTACAAATACCAATAGGCCTACATTAAAAAACCTGTAGTCTGGATTTTTCGGACAAATATGAATCTACTGTGAGAAGCTTAACCTGCGAGTCTGCAACGATGTCCGAACTGTGACAGCTGTCACCTGTCACGTCCCAACTGTAATCGCTACTGATGAAAAGAAAGAAGCCTACAGTGAAATAATGTTGCAACCTGTGATTTTATAGAACGCTTTATTAAGAGCCAGTGTGTGTATATCGCCAGGTAAAATCATTTGAGAGGAGAGCATAGAGTGGCGCTGCATACAGTAGCCTATAGGTGTGGGCTATTTTACATTTTCAATAACTGTATGCATGTGGCAAAAAGCCCCGGCGCGATGTTACAGTTCACTCTGTAAGCCTAATGTCACGGCTTCGTTTCGTTCATTAACTTACTGATCAATAAGTTTAGATGTAACAGTTTCCTCAGTGAGAATGTAGCGCTCAGACAATATAGTCAGGTCCGCGGGATTTCTAAATGTGTAGTTTCCTTGAAGGGCAGCGCTCTAAGAGCCGAATTTAAGCTCAAACTCTGAAACAAAAACTGGTCTGAGCAGGTTAGCCGTGCAGCCTCTGTTACCACGGTGATCTAGCCAGGTAAAAAGAGAGCCACCTTTCGTGATACTGAAAACTCTGGCTTTAGACTCAACAGACCTCGCTCAGCCCTTAATCTCGCTTCGTAGTATACCCCTCAGGACTAAAGCATGTCATTGCCAGCGACTACTCTGTAATTGTTGTGCATATGACAATAAACCATCTTGAATCTTGAATCTTGTTAGTCATATAGTTCTCTGATTCATATCAATGAAATTCTGGTTTGTAACATTAAAGGTGCAGTGTGTAATATGACATCATCAAGAAAGTTCTACAAAGTTCTAGAATGCAACGCTCCCTGGGTAACCCCAACCCTTTAGAATAATAACAGAAGCTACAGTGGCCTTCAAGGACAAGAACAATTCAAAATTTTAAACAATGCACCTGATGACATTCCAACTATGACACTTTCAAGATGGCGGCACTATAGGCCTTGGTCCAAAATATGCAGAAATATGGAACATATATGAGACCCTTACTAAGGGAAAAAATAATTAAAAAAAAAAAATGTTTCAGCTATTATGCACTAAATTAAACGTACTTATGGATATTATAATTACTTTCTCCAAAATCTGCTAGGAAATAAAACCCACAATTCTACACACTGCAGGTTTAAACTGCCTACACACCTTGAATCATACATACTACAGCCTTAAGCAACCACTAAACCGGTTACAATGACGGCATTAACAGCCTAGTTTTTGTAATTAAAGCACACACACACACACACACACACACACACACACACACACACACACACACACACACACACACACACACACACACACACACACACACACACACACACACACACAGACTGTGAATCTTACCGATGACCGGTCGGGTGTTGAGCTCTGCGCTGCACATGAGGCCAAATGAGTGTGTGTGTGTGTGTGTGTGTGTGTGAGTGTGTGAGGGCTTCGTTTCGGAACAACACAGCCTGATTTATGACCACAGTCTTTTGCAACACAATGTTAGTCATATAGTTCTCTGATTCATATCAATGGAATTCTGGTTTGTAACATTAAACTGCCTACACACCTTGAATCATACATACTACAGCCTCAGGCAACCACTACACTGGTTACAATGATGGCATTAACCTTCCTCCTGTGTTAACTTCCTGCTACCATCCATGGTGTTAGCGGGTCGGTTTCGACCCGTGTCTGAAATCAGCTGTAAAAAACACTAAAAACATTTATCTATCATCCTTTTTGTTTCTCATCTCTTGGTTACCTTGTTAGGCTTCCTTATCCATGAAAATATTGTTTTTAATATTTTTGGTGGAGGAGGCTGGGCCTTTTTTTAGTCAGTATGCGCCTCAATTTCAATTAAAAAAATTGTAAAATTAACCTCAAGAGAATCATATAAATAAATATTTGGTTGTTGTGTTACCTGATTATTACTGAGGGGTATGAGAACACATTTCTTAACAAAATTTGTTTTATTTATTTTTTCATATTAATATTATTGACCTTTTTAACATCTATGGTGTTACTGGTCAATTACGACCCATATATATTTATTTCAGAAAACAGCAAAATAACTTTTATTTCAGCATTATACAAACACACAATGAAAACCAGAACAAGTCACAACACAAAATATAGATTTGTAAGGTCAAATAAACAACAACCAATCAACAAATCAAACCAATCGAAATCAATTACTAGTTCCAAAACTAGTAAAAAAAACAGAGTAAAAGTCTCTGTGTGCATATGTTTGGTTGTGTGTTCAGATGTGTGGCAAAGGGCAACACTTTTAGGGTGTATTCACACATGCCGTGTTTAGTTCGGTTGAAACGAACTCAGATGCACTTCTGCCTTCGGTGCGCATCTTTCAGGCAGGTGTGAATACAGCAATCGCACTCGGGTGCGGATCAAACAAACGCTCCGAGACCCAGCTGAAGAGGTAGTCTCGATGCGTTTCCAAACGCACTCTGCTGCAGTTCGTTTGTGGTGTGAATTTGTTCGGACTCGATCCGACCCAAATGCAGGAGGCACTGTGCCTTTTCTTTCTTTTCTTTTTTAATAAATAGCCGTCAGCTTCACATTATGGGAAAGTGTTGTTGTCACCATTATTAGGAAGATTAGTTGTGGTTTGACCGGGAGCCCAGAACAATATAAATGCTGAATGTGTTCAGCGATCAGATGAAGGAGAGGGGAGCGTCTCTCGCACAGTGCCAACAGGTTCACGCTGCGCAAGAAGTGTGTGTTTTTATTTTGCTTCCCATGTACGGGACCGTCAATACTATCCCCGTGTCAGTTTGGAGCTGAACTGCGCCGACCCAGCTGATACACAGCTTAATCAGCTGAGTGTCAGCTTGAGCCTATTCTTCTCGCGTGACGCGCATCCAGCACCAAAAATACAGTAAAAATGATGTTTCACATCGTAGGCTACAAGCCACATAACGTGGCATTGACATAAGGCTACACATTATGACCATATGAAACAACAATAATTTGATGTTTTTCCTCTTTATTTATAGGTTAGATGTAGGCCCTTTTATTATTTTTAGCCCCATATTATATCAATGATATATATTTCGCAGTTTAAACTTCGTGCTTCCTGTTTCTCTCCACCCCAGAATGTCTGTCCAATGAATGAATGACCTCAGATCACGTGTGGTTTTGCTTCGTAATGCTGGTTCACTTGCAAAAGGGGCAATATGAAAGTGGACCACACCAAACAAAAAAAATCAAAACTCTATTTGGTCTGGACCAAAGCAAGTGCACTAGCGGACTTTCCCAGTGTGAATACACCCTTAGTGTTCTTTGCAGAGATATTTCTTGCAGGTAAAGCACAATACTTTTATCTTTCTGTCCTTAGTGCTTCGGCAGACCCGACACCTCTTATTTATTGAATCAGGTGGCCATTTTCACCAAAAACATGATCCAGAACTTGGCTCACTGTATATCTCCTCATTTTTGAATACTGCAAATAGGAGATGTGCACTCTTCAAGTCACCAACTCTATACTGAATTGACCTCACATGTCTGGATATGCCCATCTGTTTGTTTCGCTTTTATGCAGGTATAAGGGCAAAAAAAGTCAAAATGAGAACCCCCCTAGAGCTCACATGATTGGGAGAGGAGCTGACTGTCATTGTGTTGGCTGACAGTGCACTTAAGATTTCAGTTTTGGCTCTAGTGATTGTTTTTTACATCTTATTCTATAACCGGGTCGAAAACGACCCTAACACCACCAGTGTTATAATTTCCACCAGAGCATTTTATAATTAAGTGAAATTAATTTTAATTTTTTTATTTTGTTGAAATAGAGGTTCCTGACAAAGTCAAGAAATCTTGATGCAATAAACAAAATGTAAGTGGTTATTTTATGCATTTGAAATCCAAAACGGGTCGGTGGCGACCCTAACACGAGAGGAAGGTTAACAGCCTAGTTTTTGTAATTAAAGCACACACACACACACACACACAAACACACACACACACACACTCCTCCCCCTTCCTGTGGTCATGAAACTGGACGCTATCAGACAGGTGGCCCTGGCAAAGATTCAACACCTCTTTGCAAACATCCACATCCCACAAAATGTCCTACGGGACATGAACAATAAAACAGTCCAGGCTGTCAGGAAATGGCTAGGGCTGAATTCTCATTCTACCAGAGACATCATCTTCCTCTCACATAAAGAGGGGGGGTTGGGTGTCCCAAACGTGGAATGGGTATACACTGCCACCAGGCTGTCACACCTCATCCGAATGCTCAACAATGACGATGCCACAGTCAGAGAGCTAGCCAGAGCCTCCCTGCTGCTGGACCTCAGGAAGAGGAAGGTGCCCCTGGCCCCAGCAGGCCAGGACAGCTTCCTGGGCTTCAGGAGGAAGAGGAGCGGGAAACTGGACACACAGGCTGCAGGCTTTGGAGTCCGGTCGGACTGGCCGGACCTAAATGATCTGTGCAACAGAATGACAGTTAAACTGGAATGGACACAACATAACTCACACACAGCACCACAGCCATCTGATGCAGTTGTCACAGACTCATCTGTAACAGTCAAGGCTACTGTCAATTACAATGAGGAAAAACACACACTACAGAACACAACAGCTAGGAGACTCCTCCTCCACGTAAAGCAAGCAGAGACCAAACAACACTGGACTGGACTCAGAATGCAGGGGAAGCTAGCATGCCTGGACTTTGCCAACCACTCTGCTTCACACTCCATGTACACAAATGCTGCTGTCGGTGAGGACATCCTCTGTTTCACAGCTAAAGCCAGACTGCAGGTGCTACCTACTAAATACAACCTGGCACTATGGTACCCTGCACACAACCATCCATACTGTGTAATGCACTCAGACCATCAACTTGAATCTGTTGCTCATATTGTAAATGGCTGTACTATGTACAAAGGACTTTATATTGCACGTCACGACCGAATTGTCGATCTGATAGCTAGCGCTGTAAAGAAAGTATTGTCAGAAAATGTGACCATGTACAAACATTCTCGTATTATGCCGGAGTGGTTCAACAGCTCTACTGATGTGTTCTGTAACATCCCTAACACCCCGGATGTTGTGTTTTTGGACAGAGCCAGTAGGCAGGTGCTGCTGCTTGAAGTAGGCTGTGTGTACGATCTGTACATGGACATTGCCTTTCGTGATAAAATCATGAAGTACCAGCTCATTCTGTCCAAACTAAGTGAACTGGGCTATCAAAGCAAACTTGTGGTGTTGATCTTTGGCAGCTTGGGACATGTCCCATCTTGTTTTCACTGGGTTAAGGCTGGCAGGGCTCTCCAGCAGGACATCCAAACAGCTGTCAAAGTTCTGCTCCATATCAGCGGTGACAGGCAGCCTGGCAGTGTGGCGCAGGAGATGTTTTTTTATACCCTTGAACACTGTCCTATCTCATTTCTGGAAATATTTGAATCCTGTCTGTTGTAATGTGATTGGTGGACTCAAATAAAGAATTAAAATGTGAGTGTGTGACGGCTTCGTTTCGGAACAACACAGCCTGATTTATGACCACAGTCTATTGCAACACAATGTTAGTCATATAGTTCTCTGATTCATATCAATGGAATTCTGGTGTGTAACATTAAACTGCCTACACACCTTGAATCATACATACTACAGCCTCAGGCAACCACTAAACCGGTTACAATGACGGCATTAACAGCCTAGTGTTTGTAATTAAAGCACACACACGCACACAACACACACACACACACACACACACACACACACACACACACACACACACACACACACACACACACACACACACACACAGACTGTGAATCTTACCGATGACCGGTCGGGTGTTGAGCTCTGCGCTGCACATGAGGCACGCAAAGGCTGCAGCCAAATGAGTGTGTGTGTGTGTGTGTGTGTGTGTGTGTGTGTGTGTGTGTGTGTGCAGAGCCGGCCCGAGGCATAAGCGGGGGCCCCCTCAAAAAAAAAAAATAATAATTCAGAAAAAATAAATTAATTTGAAAGATGTTGATAATAATTGTTTTCAGTGTAACATTAATGTAGTTTTAATTTATTTACTTTATTTTTTGTGTTTGTCTTTGTGTCCCCCTAGCCATCCGTTACCCATTCTACGCGGTCCAGTGGCACCCAGAGAAGTGTCTCTATGAGTGGGCCGATAAGCCCGGCATGGTCCACTCCACATCACAGCCAGCTTCTACACAGCAAGATTCTTTGTGTCTGAAGGTAACTTTCTGTCTATCTATCTATCTATCTATCTATCTATCTATCTATCTATCTATCTATCTATCTATCTATCTATCTATCTATCTATTACCTGCGCTATAACAGCCAGTTTCTACACCGCAAAATTGTATGGACAATGGCCTTAATTTCTAATTGGTGTTTCCTTTAAAAAAATATCTTCGAAGGTCACTAATTGCTCTGATATTTGGTGGAAAGTTTAGGCTGTGAACTGACAGAGATTCTGGGTGACAGGGTAGCGACATCTAGTGGACAACACATGACATGACAACATACATTGACCACCTAACAATGGCTCTTACAGGGCGCTCCGGTGTCCTAGTGGAAAGAGCGCGTACCATATTGGCTCCAGCCTTTGTTGCAGTGGTCGCGGGTTCAAATCCGACCTGTGGACCTTTACTGCAGGTCATCCCCCTCTCTCTCTCTCTCTCTCTCTCTCTCTCTCTCTCTCTCTCTCTCTCTGTCTCCCCAGTTCAACTCTGTACTATCTAATAAAGCTTGAAAATGCCAAAAAATAATAATCTCTTACAATAGTCATTAATAGTATAATATAATCTACATATGTTCTCATTCTTACCTCTTCTTTTCTCTGCTCCAGCCACGGAGATAATGTCGGCATGGGCCACATACACTGTAAAAAATATGCACAACAATTACAGAGTAGTCGCTGGCAATGACATGCTTTAGTCCTGGGCTCCTCCAACAGAGCAATAAGACAGTGTGTAGGTATCAAGAAACACAAGTGTGAACCTGACTTAAATAATAATAATAAAAGAGCAACAACAATAATAATAGTAATAATACAAATAAGAATTAAGTGTATAAGAGGAACACAAGAATAGCAGAGACCTAAATACTAAACTAAATACATGTGAAATGTAAACAGACGTGTTTATCCAGATGTCGGCTGGTATCAGCGACAGTGTTACAAAAGACTGTGGTCATATCAGGCTGTGTTGCTCCGAAACGAAGCCCTCACACACTCATACACACACACACACACTCTCTCACTCTCTCTCTCTCTCTCTCTCTCTCTCTCTCTCTCTCTCTCTCTCTCTCTCTCTCTCACACACACAAACACACAGTCACATAATTCACTAAGCCGTTACTCAATTGTGGTTATGAGTAAAGTAAAAAGAGCATTAACTTTGTATTGAACTGATACATGAAGGATTTAGTTAGTAACCTTATTCACACACACTGTTACAACCCGGCTCGGGGAAGCAACATAAAGTACACAAAAGCAGGTTAAAGGTGTAAGAAAACTGCATTTATTGTAACAAAGGTTTAAACCAAAAGGTGGATGGGAGCCATGCTGCTGGCCCTAGCTGGAGAGGGTGAGTCATTTAAGCCGCCCGGCTTATAGGCAGCACAGGTGGCAATTAACAAGGTGAGGGAGGGGCTTCAGGAGCCCTGAGAAGAGAGAACAGAGCTACACATAACACACACACACACACACAGACACACATTGTCAACTTATTCAGGGTGGTTGCCTGATAGTTTCATCCCGATAGTTTGTATTACTGTCGTTCATTTGGCTGCAGCCTTCGCGTGCCTCATGTGCAGCGCAGAGCTCAACACCCGACCGGTCATCGGTAAGATTCACAGTCTGTGTGTGTGTGTGTGTGTGTGTGTGTGTGTGTGTGTGTGTGTGTGTGTGTGTGCTTTAATTACAAAAACTAGGCTGTTAATGCCGTCATTGTAACCGGTTTAGTGGTTGCTTGAGACTGTAGTATGTATGATTCAAGGTGTGTAGGCAGTTTAAACCTGCAGTGTGTAGAATTTTGGGTTTTATTTCCTAGCAGATTTTGGAGAAAGTAATTATAATCTTAATTATAAGTACATTTAATTTAGTGCATAATAGCTGAAATTATTTTTTTGAATTATTATTTTTTCCCTTAGGCCTAGTGCCGCCATCTTGAAAGTGTCATAGTTGGAATGTCATCAGGTGCATTGTTTAAAATGTTGAATTGTTCTTGTCCTTGAAGGCCACTGTACACTGATAAAAATATCTTGCTTGATCTACTTAAAAAAATCAATGCAGCTTTTTGCATCAAATTATCAAGTAGACTAGCCTGGAAATCCTGACCCTGATATCTTGAACGATAGAGGGTCTGGCGACGATCAATAGTAATTTCCAACTCTAGGGGCGGCTCCTACTCGTGCATTTCAAATGCCACTGCACGCAGTTGGATAGCACTACAACCAATCAGAGCGATGCACAAGTGACGTAAGCCCCATTCGTTTAGCGAACAGCTGTTAAACTGTTCAATTAAACGTTTGCCGTTGTCGGTCGGCAAAACAGAACATTCCACTTACTTGCTAGTGAAAGCTATGAGTCCCGTCTTCCAATTCGTTAAGGGTCGAGGCCAAAGCAGTCTCAAACTCACACAACATATCCGCAGCCATCTTTGATGTTTACTATCACGGCTTCGACGTCGCATGCACGTCACTGTCGTCATCCGGTTACGTCCTCCCCAGAGCACCATATAAAGGGCTCTGGCGCGCCCATATTAGATAGAACCAATTGAAACGTTATACCAGATTTCTGGTAGTCTTGATAAGCTTCAACGGAGCGTCTCCAGACCAACACGCGCAGCAAATTTAATTTGCCAGCGCCTAGTGGCAGGTCTGGGAATGCCAGGCTACAAGTAGACCTCACAAGAATAATATTTGTATGAACTACATCATTTTTCTAACGTAAGAAATACATTTATCAAGTAAAGTCAACTTGATTTTACCAAGTAAAGTCAACTTGATTTTATGATGTAGTTCATACAAATAGTATTCTTGTGAGGTCTACATGATAATTTGATGCAAAAAGCTGCATTGATTTTTTTAAGTAGATCAAGCAAGATATTTTTAAATCAGTGCAGCTGCAGCACATATGCAAAGGTAATTGTAGCTTGTGTATAAGGCTGACATTTTGGTGATGAACTCAACATTTACAAGGCGCCAGGTATTAAATTAGTAATATGCTCCTCAAATAGCATGGTGTCTGCCCCAGAGATTTTTAAATATTGTGTGCAAGACAGTATTGTGCTTTAAAGAGCCAGAAAAAGATCATGAAGTCACCATGAGTTCATAGGATTTATTGTCTAGACAGCACATCATTTCTTGAAGTAACAAACACAATTCAAACATGTTTTAGCATTTGTTTAAACCTCCTAAACATATCAACGTTACACAAACAAGAGAACTAGACCATCAGAGAAAACACTGTTATTATGAAGTTGAAGAGGACGAGAAAGCTGCGCTTTGCAAAACTTCATAAACATAAAAAAAATGCATATACGAATGACTGACAGACTAAAGGGTTTATGAGTAGGAATCCATCTTTTCTAAAGGCTTCATTTGCAGTGGTTAGAATGAGCTCAGTATCAAACGAGAAGGCAGGTATTTCAAACTGAACAGACTAAACCTCAAAACGAAGGGAGGAGAAGCTTTCTTGGAGTCAGTTACTGGAGTGTGTTGTCAAGGAATCCTCAAGAGCCAAAGTTTTCACTGGTTCAGCCAGAACCATCTTGATCCTTGTCCTTTAAGTCTTGGGTTTCAAAAAGTGTAAAAAAACTGAAAATCAAGTCAATTAACTGCAAACTACAAGTAGTCAATTGTAAATGTTTGTTAAACGATGTTTTTCAATTATTCCAAACTCTCAGGGATTCCTAAAGGCAAATAAAGTTTGTGTTCGTCTTCCTTCCGTATGACCCGAAGACGGGCAGACATGTTGACGATTCTGTAGTTGAGAAGAAAAAGAAGAAGAAAAAAAAGATATTGGTTATATTGAATTTTGTCATGCAGAGAATACAATTACATCCTACTGCAAAGAAAAGGTACTGGAGCACACATTGGGGGCTGTACCTGATGCGTCAGTTCAGTCATGCACATACTTAGTTTAGTTAGCAGTTCAGTTTAGTTTCAGCCTATGCCATGCCCATTTTATGTTTTCTTCCATCAGGTAAGAATGAATGCTTTGTTGTCTGAGTTTCACAAATATATCATTCTGCAAATTTTTAGTAGTAGTACATGCAGAATCAATTTTAATTTGCCCCTTAGAAAGTGTTAGCATATACCAGGCTGAAAAGTGAGGGCTGCCTCTGTGTCTGTCAGAGGTAGCTCTCACCATTCAGCCTGGTATATGCTAACACTAAGTAGCTACTTCCAGCTAATAACACAGCTAAATGTATGGTTTTCTGTTGCCTTTTCTTGATCAGGAGAGTGAGGCAAAAATGCTAAAAATGCAAATGTTTAACTCATTCTTATAGACAGTTTATGCTCTGTAAATGGGCATTTTAATAGCTGCGCCGGGCCCACTATTGTACATACCAGTTAACAGAGCCTAGGCTGTGTATTAACACCATATTTGTATTCAGCGGACACACAGTGAGGACAGGTAGTGAGGAGATACTTACTTAGCAAGATGGGTGGTCTCTGGGGGAGGTTAGGGGGGAACAGAGCTGAGATTCATCATGTCAGGATGCCAGGGTACGGTCAAGAGCTTCCGTTTGGCGGCGTCTACATCTCGGCCAGCTTGTCTGTCCGTCCTCAAAAGTATATTGAAAAAACACATTATAGACCTCCACATGTGAACGTATGTTCAGTTAAGATTCTCTGTTAACATATACAGTGCCTTGCAAAAGTATTCATACCCCTTGGAATTTTCCACATTTTGTCACATTAAAACCACACACGTACATTTATTTTATTGGGATTTCATGTGATACACTAACCCACAGTGGTGCATCAGTGTGAAGTGGAATGAAAATGAAATATGGTTTTAAATTTTTTTTTTAAATAAAAACTGAAACTGAAAAGTGTGGCGTGCAAAAGTATTCAGCCCCCCTGAGTCAATGCTTTGTAGAACCACCTATCGCTGCAATAACAGCTGCAAGTCTATGTGGTATGTCTCCGCCAGCTTTGCCCATCTACAGACTGACATGTTTGCCCATTCTTCTTGCAAAATAGCTCAAGCTTCAGATTCACCATCAGATTGGATGGAGAGCATCTGTCAACAGAAATTCTCAAGTCTTTCCAGATATTCTCAATTGTATTGACGTCTGGACTTTGACTGGGCCATTCTAACACATGACTATGCTTTGATTTTAACCATTCCATAGTAGATCTGGCTGTATGTTTAGGCTAGTTGTCCTTCTGGAAGGTGAACCTCCACCACAGTCTCAAGTCTTTTGCAGACTCTAACAGGTTTTCTGCCCTGTATTTGGCTCCATCTTTCTTCCCATCAACTCTGACCAGCTTCCCTCTTCCCTGCTGAAGAACAGGACCCCAACAGCATGATGCTGCCACCACCATGTTTCACGGTGGGGATGGTGTGTTCAGGGTGATGTGCAGTGTTAGTTTTCTGCAACACATTGCACTTTGCGTTAAGGCCAAAAACTTCTATTTTGGTCTCATCTGACCAGAGCATCTTGCCACAAGCCATGCGGGGGACACAGCATATTCAGATGAGACCAAACTTAAAGTTTTTGGCCAAAATGGAAAATGCAATGTGTGGCGGAAACTAACACTGCACATCACCCTATACACACCATCCTCACCGTGAAACATGGACGTGGCAGCATCATGCTATGGGGATGCTTTTCTTCAGCAGGGAAGAGGGAAGCTGTTTAGAGTTGATGTGAAGATGGATGGAGCCAAATACAGGACAGAAAACCCGTTAGAGTCTGCAAAAGACTTGAGACTGGGGTGGAGGTTCACCTTCCAGAGGGACAACTAGCCTAAACATACAGCCAGATCTACTATGGAATGGTTTAAATCAAAGCATAGTCATGTGTTAGAATGGTCCAGTCAAAGTCCAGACCTCAATACAATTGAGAATCTCTGGAAAGACTTGAAAATTGCTGTTGACAGATGCTCTCCATCCAATCTGATGCTAAATCTGAAGCTCAAGTTTCTTTTTTTAAGAAGAATGGGCAAACATGTCAGTCTGTAGATGGGCAAAGGTGGTGGAGACATAACCCAAATCGATTTGCAGCTGTAATTGCAGCGATAGGTGGTTCTACAACGTATCGACTCAGGGGGCTGAATACTGCCACACTTTTCAGTTGTTTATTTCTAAAAAAAATGTAAAACCATATTTAATTTTCATTCCACTTCACAATGATGCACCACTGTGTGTTGGTCTATCACATGAAATCCCAATAAAATAAATGTACGTGTGTGGTTTTAATGTGACAAAATGTGGAAAATTCCAAGGGGTATGAATACTTTTGCAAGGCACTGTAAAGGGAAAAAAAGGATGGAGAGAAAAGACAAGGCGTAGTCTGCCTGTCAGTGCTAGTGACATGCCCATTTACAGAGCCAACGCTGTTTCTCTTTCTCGTGACATCACAGAAAGAGAAATATAGAGTTAAAAAAAAACTTACTTTGTAAATATTACTGTGATGTCTTTTACTGTGACATCACAGTAATATTTACAAAGTATGTTTTTTTAACCCTATATTTCTCTTTCTGTGATGTCACGAGAAAGAGAAATATAGGGTTAAAAAAAACACTCTTTCTGCCTTTTCTCAGGCTAGGATGAACCAATTTAATTTTTTTTGCACATTTATACTACATAGGATCTCAGAATTCAATACACCTTCATATTCAAACCGGTGAAGTAGGCCTTTAAGAGTTTTGTCTCGATATTGAAAATTACTATAGACAGACTAGAGTCGTGGCTTTAAAGAAAGTAACGTTTATTTGTGAAAGGCATGTCGTATTAAGTTTGTTTGAAGAATACTGTGTCGTTCAGTATAAAGTGAATGGAGCGCTGTGCATTGTTTTCCCCCACGATGGGCGTGGCCTCCGATTATGACGCGTTCCGCTCTGTCTCTATGGGCTGTTTTGCTGCGTGTCTGTGTGTGGCTGAACAAACTGTGTTATATAAGTATGAGTGTATGGGAGGAGCCATTTAAAAAAATAATCCTACCAAGCAATTATGAAAGACAGGTGGATCTTTGGCGTTTTACATTCTTATACAGATGAAAGGGTAATTACTCTGAGGCGATGACAGTTTGAGTGTTTAAGTTACACCTGTGCTATTTATACAATTCCAGGAACCCAACGAGAAACAATGTGCAAATCTTCCTCTGAGCTAAGAGTCACATGCCTAAGGTATGTTTAGGGTGTGTGGGAACGTCTGCACTCAAAAACACATCCAGCTAAAGTATAATGTGCACATTTTCCATGATACATCTCACATGCTGTTTGAGAACATACTCAATTCAGTTCATTTAAAGGTGCAGTGTGTGTTATATAATATAGGAATATTTAGTAACAAAGGACATTTTACAAGGGTGAAAAATGGCTTAAGTCGCAAGTTAAACATTAATTAAAAGGGTTCATTCCTATTATGTTGTTACACAATTGACATAAATTGTTATCAAAATGTCAACAGTCATATTTTGACATAACCTGTTTGAGTGAAATGATTAATAAATATCATATATTCAATCTTTGGTTAAGTTTTTTTGTGTTTCCTGAAAACTGAAAAAATTACTTTGGCCATTATTTTAAGAGGGTGACGATATGCAAATGTTCCATGATACATGTCACAAGCCATTAGCTGTTTATATTTATGATTTTGACGTTTCGGGGAACGGGCTAGGCGGGGCACTGGCTCTGAGAGACAAATATTAACGTGGTTAGTATAAACATAAACAAACATTCGCCAAGTGTTTGCTAGAGATTACCTATGTGCCTTTTAAACATCATAACATGATAGAGAGAGAGAGGGAGGGAGGGAGAGAGAGAGAGGGAGAGATAGATAGAGATTACCTATGTGCCTTTTAAACATAACATGATGTAGGGGAGACCCGGTACAGTTGTAACACGGGACAGTTGTAACACCTTGAATTCCTCCAATCAGAAACAAGCTAGAGTGATGACACTCACTGTGCTCGTGCTCCGTCAGTTTCCCTCCTTTCTTTCAAAAGGAGAGCCACATCAGATACTTCAAGAAGAAGTTATTAACAAAAGTCTGTTTTTGAGGTAAAACAATATTTTTTGGATTCTGTCCTTATGTCAAATGTCTATGAATCCAAACAAGTATTATTGGAATCACTGTTTTGTAAGCTAAAAGTAAAAATGGCTAACAAGTGTCAAACTAATATTCAAACTAGCTCACATGAGATGAAAACATGGTTGGTGATACTGGGACAGTTGTAACACCCTATTACAATTAACACACACAATTAAATAACTTCATCATATACCTGTTTGAGGTAGTGAGTCTTGGCCTTGATCTCATGTTTGAGGTTGTGTGTTATAATCATTAAATCAATCTCATGTTTGAGGATGTATGATCTATACTCATTAAAACACTTCTTACATTGTAATTTGATGGCTTCTTTTTTGTCATGCAGTATGAAAAAAGGTACTGATTACTTAAAAACAAGAAATGAATAGTCACAATAATATGACTGATCAATAATATATTTCATTTTGAGTATATGATTGATTAATTCTGAATATTTTAGACATGTTACAACTGTCCCTGACATGCGTTACAACTGTCCCTGTATACTGGGACAGTTGTAACAGTAGAGAGTCTGTATTATAATTCATTTTGCAACCTTTACACATTTCATAAAACCACTTAAATATATTGTTTCAGTAGCTAACAGATTGAAGTTTATAATATAACAAATTGGTTACTCTAGTTTAAATAGGTTTGGATTTATTGCAAAAAGTGTTACAACTGTACCTGGTCTCCCCTACTCCCCCACCCTTACCCAGGGCAGGTGGACTGGGTACCACAACACTGAGCTGAGGGGGAATGGAGGCTGGCCAGCGAACTTGTATAACTTATCATTTGACCCCTTATACAGTATATGCCTTGTATGCTTCACACCTAGTTGTAGTAATGTGTTAATCACAAAATAAACATTTTGTTCTCCCAGGAATTGTAGAATATTTCGGCCCAGCATCCATTTAATTTGAACTCTCAAAAAAAAGGTGAGGGAGGGGTAGGAGCGTAAAAAGTTCAATTTTGAACTCCTCGCGTAGCTGCGTAGGTGCGTATATACGCGGCTCATACGCGGCTAACGCGGCTAAAATGTTGCTTTAGCGCGAGTGGCACACCTACGCGCCATGTACGCACGTAAACCAATGGTTCCCTATGGAAAAACGGACGATTGTATATGCGTCTGTACGCGTGTAAAGTGCCTAGTGTGTTCGCACCTTAAGGAGATGAGACTTTATCTATACACCTGACCTAAGTGTTTCTCCTAACAGTCTACCAGGCTGACCTAGTGTCTGTGAGACAGACACACAAGATAGGCATATATGAACTATTATACAGCAGTGGTTCTGAGCGAGTGATTTGATTGGATGAGAAACCTTCTATGCGTTCTGAAGGAGTGCTGATATGAGAGAACAACATCACTCGGACTGTTCACCAAACTGTAAAACAACTGTCAAAATCACTCCGCGGCTCACTGATGAGCCGGAGCTTCACTTGTGTAACCTGTGTGTGTGTGTGTGTGTGTGTGTGTGTGTGTGTGTGTGTGTGAGAGAGTGTGACTCAGGTTGATTGTGGCGAGTCTCTCCCCTTTGAGAAGGCATCGCTGCCACACACAGACAGAGACAGTGTGCGGTAGTCGCTCACACTCACGTTACTGAAGACAGCAATAGTGTGTGGAGATAAACTCAGGCTGCTGAATAATACGAGCGGACGTGATCCGGACGCAGCATAGCTTTAGCCTAGCCTAACTTTCCCACATCATTGTATAACTTCCCCCGGGCCGAAATATACTCATAAACTCTGGGAAATGAAGCATGGGGGTTTGGATTGGGCAGCGGACCTTATCACCAACTGGATTAAAATCCGCCGTTACGTTACAGGACATTGGGCCGCCGTGGTTAATGTTACCAGAGTAAACAAAGCAGGACGAGCTCACTTGCGTAAAGTTGTTGTTTAGCAACGCGCTCCGCTCTGACTGCTGTTGTCGGACTATTTGTGTTGGTGGAAGCAAATACATTCTTAAATGATTAAAGATCACATTTTAAAGTTAACTTGTGAATTTAAGTTGTAAAACTGCTGTATAAAAGCAATAGCACACTCGAGGTCGCAATGTTGTCGCTCTATGTCAGCGCTGCTGTGATTCGGTCGTAGGTACGAAGCCGAGTGCCGAAGAGAAACACAACATGCTCCCTCTCATGTGCTATTGCTTATCCTCCCCCAGGTGTGATGGCCCAGGAGAACCGTCGAAAAGACCGGTTTGCTCGCGGCTCTTCTTACATCGCGGCTTCGTATGTGAAGTTCCTGGAGGGGGGCGGAGCCAGGGTGGTTCCTATCAGGTAAAACTGTCTGTTAATGATTGATTGTCTTTATTTCTAACATGCAAGCAATAAAAAACAAGTTAAAATAGTATCAGATGAATAAACTATTAAACTATTTTCTACGTGCTCGAAAGGGGGTAGGAGAAAGTAAAAATAACGTATAGTATGCTTAGTAGTGTTAGTTATGATTCAAATATAGGCTGTATTCTCACATAGACTGTGCTCGAAAAGCTCTACTAACGTCCTAATCATATTAAAAAGCCTACGAAGGTCCTACTCATACTAAAAGCCCTGCTAACGTCCTACTCATACTAAAAGCCATACTAACTTCCTACTCATACTAAAAGCCCTACTGACGTCCTACTCATACTAAAAGCCCTGCTAACGTCCTACTCATACTAAAAGCCAAACTAACTTCCTGCTCATACTAAAAGTTATACTAACGTCCTACTCATACTAAAAACCCTACGAAGGTCCTACTCATACTAAAAGTTCTACTAACTTCCTACTCGTACTAAAAGTTCTACTAACGTCCTTCTCATACTAAAAGTTCTAGTAACTTCCTACTCATACTAAAAGTTCTACTAACGTCCTACTCATATTAAAAACCCTACGAAGGTCCTACTCATACTAAAAGCCCTACTAACTTCCTACTCATACTAAAAGCCATACTAACGTCCTTCGTATGTGCCTACATACTTCCACATTTTCATTTCCCTTCAGTAGTCAGTCTGGGTCCGCTGTATATATATTTGCGGGCTTTCTCAGGAAAGATTTTTACCGGTCCAATCAGCGAACATAGGGAGTGGCTGAGAACAATGACGTTGAGGTCGTGCGCCAGTTTCAGTTGAAGTCAGAAGCCGGCGCATGGCGTCACGGCCAAACGTTATGTGATTGGTTGGCAGATCCAGAGTGGCACTGGGCAGATCCAATAGTTTTAAACTTCAACAGACACAGACACCCGCCTTCAAGTGAGGTAATAGCCTTGTTCGAGATGTCGCCGTCTTGCTAAGACCTGCGCAACTATGACTCGGCTTGCTGAGCGCACAAGCCATATTATACTATTAATGACTATTGTAAGATATTATTTTTTGGTAATTTTCAAGCTTTATTAGACAGTACATAGCATGCAAAAGAAAGAAGGGCAACAAAATCAAAACAACCCAGTGAATCCCAAACTAGACCAGCTGACAAGGCTACAGAACGTTATGTAGGCCTATTTGTCAACTTGACAATGCAATTAAACTTTCAAATTTAGTTCTACTTTCTTGCCTTCTTTTTAAGATTATTCCTTCGTTATAAGATAACATTGTGACAAACAACCCCATAGTGTTTGACAACCGACCCCTTGATGGGGTTGCTTGTCACACTGTGTAAGGGTGTCTTTGATGATTCATTTCTTCTTTATTCAGCCATCTACCAGAAGATTTTAGAGCACGTCATGCTTCTGTCTGTTGACAAGCTTTATGGAGGTGACCATTTCCTTTTCCAGCAAGACTTGGCACCTGTCCACAGTGCCAGAAACCATTGGTAACTGGTTAGCTGACCATGGTATTACTGGGCTGGATTGGCCAGACAACTCTCTTGACCTGAACTCAATAGAGAATCTATGGGCTATTGTCAAGAGGAAGATGATACACACCAGACCCAACACTACAGATGAGCTGAAGGCCTCTATAAAGCAACCTGGGCTTCCATAACACCTCAGCAGTGCCACAGGCTGATAGCATCCATGCCACGCCGCATTGAGGCAGGAATTCATGCAAAAGGGGCCCAAACCAAGTACTTAGTACATATGCATGATTATACTTTCTAGAGGGCCGACATTTATGTATTTGAAAACCTTTTTTTATTGATTTTATGTAATATTCTAATTTTCTGAGATTTGGAATTTGGGGTTTTTATAAACTGTAAGCCATAATAATCACAATTATAACAAATAAAGGCTTCACATATCTCACTTTACATGTAATGAGTCTGTATAAGATATTATTTTCACCTTTAAAGTTGAATTACTGAAATAAATGAACTTTTGCACGATATTCTAATTTTTAGAGTTTCACCTGTATACAGTGATGGGTTTTAACAATGTTTTCTTTTTGTGCCTTTTTTGTCGACTAGAATCAATCTCACAGAAGAAGAGTATACTCGGATATTCTCTTCAATAAATGGGTGAGATGACCAAGTTGTTTTGTTTTCTACTTTCAAAATGTTTTCTATGAAACAATGGCCAAATGTTGCCACTGAATTTTATTTTGGCAGTTGTATGGGGATCTCCATTATGGAAATCATTCCAGAAAACTAACAAAGAGCAAACATTCCTAAATACCACCACACGTCAGGTTGATGTTGGATCTGACTCCAGATTTATCAGAAATGGTGCAATGTGGATGTATGTGGGCAGGGCCTTCGCAAATGGACAACTCTGTCAGATATGTGCATTTACCATGTCAAGGTATCTTCTATATGTTGCAATAGTCTACTTGGTATACTATACTTAACAAGTTCCCATTAAGTATGGGGTACCAAGCAGGCTATTGCAACATTTAATGATCACACAAACCCTATATTGCTTTCCATATAACTTGCCATTCTAGTGACTGTGTGTACACAAGCTAGATTGATTGATTGATTGATTGATTGATTGATTGATTGATTGATTGATTGATTCAATTTATTTCAGGCATATACAAAATACAAAACAAAATGAAAAGCATGAAAACACAATAAACAAAAATTATGTTTGAATTATTTCACAAAAAAATTAAAATAAATACAATGGATAAAATATAGTAAATTAATTGAAACAGCAGGTTTTTGCGATAGCGTGCTGTCTTAAAGTTCAGAAAAGTATAGACAGTTCACACAATTATACAAAGTTATACCAACCATTGTATGCCATGTATGAACGATAGCCTAGCATGATGCCTAAACTCAAACTGTCTCCCGCAGGTTGTTGATGCCGGGAGGAGTTGTAAATATCGAGACATCGCAGTTCAGTCGCACTGCAAAGATCTTCTATGACTTAGCTCTGAAGGTGAGGACAGACAGACAGACAGACAGACAGACAGACAGACAGACAGACAGACAGACAGACAGACAGACAGACAGACATACAGACAGACAGACAGACAGACTTAGCTCTGAAGGTAAAGCTGCGAACACACTGCACTGGCCGCACGGCGAGATTACATACAAAGTCAATGTACTAGCGTGTGGCCGCGCGTCCACCCAAGAATAGGCGTCCAGCGGCCGGCGGCCAGCGGCTGGCGCTTGCGACGCGCCTCATCGAAGCCTGTGAATCGAAGGCGCTGCCATTTGCGTACTTTAGCCATGGTGCATAGCAACGCGCTCCGCTCTGACTGCTGTTGTCGGACTATTTGTGTTGGCGGAAGCAAATACATTCTTAAATTATTAAAGATCACATTTTAAAGTTAACTTGTGAATTTAAGTTGTAAAACTGCAGTATAAAAGCAATATCACTCTCGAGGTCGCATTGTTGTCGCTCTATATAAAGCCTGATTTATACTTGTGCGGTACCGCGTGCGCAGAGCCTCCGCGGAGCCGCAGAGAGCCTGTGCGGTGCCTCAGAGCCGTACCAACTGAAAATTGTGACTACGCGCCAGATGACGCAGACGCCGCAGAGGTTTGATTGGGCATCAGAGCAACAAGGAGGGATTTCAACAGCACAGGAGCTCTTCCTCATTATCATCAAACTCAAAATCTTCCAGTTTTCATTTGTTTAGTAACGGATTTCGCCGATTTACATGAAAAGTGCAGTGTGCAATCTGCCACACGGGCAAACTACTATCAACGGTTCATGAGAACGTTCGTTGTCCGCGATACCCAGCAGAGAACGCAGAGGGGCAGACCCGCACAAGTATAAAGGCTGTAACATACTCCGCGAGAAGAAAGAACAAAGTTCTCGGTGACAGAGCTGCGAGAAGAAAATGACGTCATTTTCTTCTCTCAGCTCTTGTTTAGCTGTTCTCGCAGCTTGTTCTCGACACATCACCCGGGCCGAACTTTCTTCTCGCAGCTTGTCCGAGAACTACTGTGTGATTGGTCAGTTTGAAGTCAATGAGGAAAGCGAAGTGAAATCAGCTGGCGCTACTGAGTCAAATTTCCATGGTAACAATGCGCCGCGGTGAGGAGTTCGGCAGTTGAGTTCTCGTGAAGTATGTAATGTCAGACCAGAAAGAACTTCTCGCAGCTCTGTCACCGAGAACTTTCTTCTTTCTTCTCGCGGAGTATGTAACAGCCTTTAATCAGGCTTTAGTGCTGCTGTGTTTGTCTTCGGCACTCGGCCTGCGGCCTCGTACCTACGACCGAATCACAGCAGCGCTGATATAGAGCGACAACATGCTCCCTCTCATGTGAAATTGCTTAATTATTTCCTACAGGCGAACGATGCCGGGGACTTCTTTCCTATCTGGGGAACCTGTCTGGGCTTACAGCAGCTGGCGGCCTTAACATCAAATAAAACTAAAATAAACCTGCTCATACGCACCAACTCCATGCGCGTGGCTCTACCCCTCACTCTCACACCAGGTACGTACACACACACACACACACACACACACACACCAGATATAAAAAATTAGACTATTTCAGACATGTTTAAAAGTTCACTCGTAGCACTTTCAAAAATCTGAATGGGGGAAACCACAAGTTCACATACCACTAAAACAAGAATGAATCTTAACTTTAATACATATGCTATAGTAAAGATTATGTATTTTATATTGACAACAACAGGGTGGGATTCCTTTTACTGGAATCCTGCTAGAAAATTAACAAAGAGTAAACATTCCTACCAGCTCTCAGCTTCAAGTTGTTATTAGTATAAATCTCATAGCCACATCAGTCATGGTGCGAAATGCTGTGTTGTGTGGGCGGATCCCACGGCCTCAACGTCCTCAGCCACTCCCTCTGTTCGCTGATTGGTCAGACAAAAATATATCCTGAGAAAACCGGCAAATATACCGCACACCCAGACTGACTACTGAAGGGAAATTAAAATGGAGCTGAAGTTGGTAATAATGCACCAAATCTAATACTGTGGATCACCAAAGACCCAAAGTACTGCTGTTTCAAACTACATTTCAAGACGGAAATTGCTTAGACCCCGTTTCCACTTGGCATTAACATCTGACTTTTGTGATCCGATCACATGTGCTGTGTCTGAAATCGCACACTTCTGTACTTACACTTACTTGTTTGAGTGCACTTTGTGCAGAACTTGTTTAAAATTATTTTTTTACAATAACTTTTTTTACTCCTGTGTCCCCTAGCGGCTCATTCCAGCCGTTTGTTCCGGAGTTTTCCAAAGGATGTGCTTCAGTCTCTGTCTGAGGAAAACATCACAGCCAACTTCCACAACTGGAGTCTGTCCATGCAGGTCTGTGTGTGCGTTCTCTGCATGTCATTCCCCTCTCTGACTCATTTCATCTCTGTCCCTCCACAACTGTTTACTGTATTAAAACAAAAAAAAAACTTTAAAAAGATTTTTCTTGAATCTTCATCTCTACATTACTTATTGAAAATGCTCTTCATGACAAAAAAAAAGTATTGGAATTTGGTAGAAATGTTGTCGGTAGTTTATATTATAAAACCAAAATGTTCATTCTACTCAAACATATGCCTTAGAAATAGTAAAATGAGAGACACTGAACATTTGCTGTGGTCTTTTCATTTTTTTCCAGAGCTGTATGTATAGAATTGGACAAATGTAAAGGCGTAAGAGACAGTAAGAAAGGCACAAAAAAAAAACCTTTTGTCTTTTACTGAGGCCTCTTTCACCCCAGGGCCTGAGACTCGTTAGCTGCTGATTTTACACACACACACACACACACACACACACACACACACACACACACACACACACACACACACACACACACACACACACACACACACACACACACACACAGTAGACTTTGCAGGATGTGGTTTTAAGGTGTTACCCATCATGTCTGAAGTGACTGGAATGTGCTCCATCAAGATTTAGTTTGCGTCTTTCAGGGAGGAGTCATGTGCTAACCCAAATTGCTCAAGATAAAAAGCCCTCTACCATTTATTTATTTATTTATTATTCTTTCGGACAATTCCACACAATACACAATTTTCTCTTGCAAATATTCATACATCATACTTTGTGTTGTCCGAAGGGAGACGGAAGAAGCCAAAGGCTTATCAGGTCCCGACCCCATTTTCATCAAATTCGGATTCAGATACACAGTTACTGTTACAGAAAAAAAAAATAAAAATTATATATATATATATATATATATATATATATATATATATATATATATATATATATATATATATATATATATATATATATATATATATATACACACACATACATTTATATATATATATATATATATATATATATATATATATATATATATATATATATATATATAGTCTGTCTGTCTGTCTGTCTATCTGTGTGTGTGTGTGTGTGTGTGTGTGTGTGTGTGTGTGTGTGTGTGTGTGTGAAGATGGGTGAATGAGCACCAAAAATCATGTAACTCATAATATTTCCATACATGACTTAGTAGGAAAAAAGTTCTTATTATTATGTAAATGTGTTTTATTCAATGCAGCAAGGGACACTTTGTTTTATGGCTAAAATATTAATACACATGTAATTGTTCTGCCCTATACCAGAGTTTGTTGTTCTATGTAGAAAGATAAAAGTAGTATGATGTCTAAAATAATAATATAAATGTAATTTTGTTTTTGCCTTTGAACCAACAGAACTACAGCAGGTCGTCCAGGCTGAGACGGTTTTACAAAGTTCTCTCCACTAACGACGACGGCCAGACAGAATTCATCTCCACCATGGAAGGTTCCGTACCGTTCAACATTACACTTAGTTTTTTATGTTTAGTTAGAACGTGTGTGAAAACAGATATGAAACTAAACAAATAGTAAATAAAATGTTCTTATTTGTGAAATTGATAAACCAAAGAAAGTACATTTACCCAAAATTTATAAAAACACCAACAAAACATTTTACAAATTTACAAGGTTTTTTTTTTTAGTTTCACAGACAGCACCTTCTGGTTCCGAGATATAACGATTGTGACAACCAACCCGTGTGACAAATTACCCCGTTCTCCCCTAAATATTTTGATTAGATGTTTTTTTTCCAGTGGCCTATTCATTTATTTTTTGGCATTTGTTGCTTTATTAGACAGTTTGTAGAGACAGAGGTGAAATGGGTCAGAGAGGGGAGTGACATGCAGAGAACGACCCGGGCTGGATTCTAACCCGGGTCTGCTGCAGGACCTGGGCCACGAGCGCCCCAACAACAACAATAAATTATTCCCTTCCCTATACTTTACTTTATTTTTTGTGTTTGTCTTTGTGTCCCCCTA
The DNA here is from genome assembly GCF_949987685.1 of Ammodytes marinus. Lineage (NCBI taxonomy): Eukaryota > Metazoa > Chordata > Actinopteri > Uranoscopiformes > Ammodytidae > Ammodytes > Ammodytes marinus. The sequence continues at coordinate 3,865,785 of NC_137233.1, read as the reverse complement.
GCCATCCGTTACCCGTTCTACGCGATCCAGTGGCACCCAGAGAAGTGTCTCTATGAGTGGGTCGATAAGCCCGGCATGGTCCACTCCACCTCCGCTATCACAGCCAGCTTCTACACAGCAAGATTCTTTGTTTCTGAAGGTAACGGTATATCTGTCTGTCTTATCAATCTATCTATCTATCTATCTATCTATCTATCTATCTATCTATCTATCTATCTATCTATCTATCTATCTATCTATCTATCTATCTATCTATTGGAGTGTTTTTTACATAAACACATTTAGAAATGTGTACAAACCTCTACGCTATATATTATGATTCTGGCATTAACATTGATGAATTTATGAATACACTGGTCTTGTAACAAAACAAAAACTTGCCCTAAGCAATAGGACAGCAACAACTAGTGGACAACACATGACATTACAACATACATTGACCACCTAACAATGGCTCTTACAGGGTGCTCCGGTGTCCTAGTGGATAGAGTGCATACTATATTGGCTCCGGCCTTTGTTGCAGTGGTCGCGGGTTCAAATCCAACCTGTGGACCTTTACTGCATGTCACCCCCCCCCCCCTCTCTCTCTCTCTCTCTCTCTCTCTGTCTCCCCATCTCAACTATGTACTGTCTAATAAAGCTTGAAAATGCCCAAAAAATTATCTCTTACAATAGTCATTAATAGTATAATATGATCTAAACACGTTTTCATTCTTCCCTCTTCTCTCTCCGCTCCAGCCATGAAGAGCGGCCATCGTTTCCCCAGCTCATCAGAGGAAGAGAGAGCGCTCATATACAACTTCTCTCCTGTCTTCGCTGGCACAGACGCAATGTTCACCCAGACCTATTACTTTGATTGATCTACAGTACTGTGTGTGTGTGTGTGTGTGTGTGTGTGTGTTTTTTCCTGGAGCTGTATATACAGTGCATTGCAAAAGTATTCATACCCCTTGGAATTTTCCACATTGTGTCACATTAAAACCACACACGTACATTTATTTTACTGGGATTTCATGTGATAGAACAACACACAGTGGTGCATCATTGTGAAGTGGAATATGGAAAATTAAATATGGTTTTATTTATTTTTTAGAAGACGGTTCGGTAACACTTTATAATAACTATCCGTTGTAACTTGTTAATAGATCATTAGTAAACTCTTAATTAATGATTTATTAATGATTTGTTAAGTGTTTGTTAGCAGTTTGTTAAGGATTTATAACAATGCCTTACAGACAGTTAATAGACCATTAATAAACGTTTAGTTAATTGGTTATAAATGACTTGTTAAATGACAGTTAACCGTTTGTTAAGGATTTGTAACTGTGCTTTTTAGATAGCCGATAGATAATTTCCAAGCTAGTAGTGAATTACTTACTAATGACGTATTAAGTATCAGTTAATAGTTTATGTGTGTTATCGGGACGTTATTTTAAAGTTGCAACTATTCCTCATGTATTAATTGTTTGTAAATGAGGAATAGTTGCAACTTTAGAATAACGTCCCAATAACATATATAAACTATTAACTAATACTTAACTAATATATTAACTCACACTTTACAGATCAGTTGTTAATAGATTGTTAACCTTTTACTAATACCAGTGAAACTTTGTAGAACTGCACATGGGTGAAACAAGTTCAAGGTACAGAAATTTGACATGATATTTAAAATATCACATTTTTGTACCTCAACCTTGTTCCACCCATAGGCTGTTCTGTGTACTGTTTTTTTTACCAAAGAAACACCACAGATGAAATGTTGAACATTGTGTTTAATCTATAGAAACACACATACTGAGCCATCACATGGCATAACAGTAGTATACAAAAGTATACAACAACATACAAACCCATGAGGTTGGGGAACTTTTTGCGGTAAACACTGGATAAACATCATTTCAGAGGGACGTTTAATGTCCATACATCACGACAATGTCCCATAAGGTTTGGGAACTTTTTGTGCAGGACATGAAAACAAAATAAATCAAAATTAAGCCATTGGCATTATTGATATGAACATGTCTTTGCACAACTTGGACCCTCTATACTTAGTACTGTGTGTATATATATATATACTATATTATACTATACTGAACCAGACCCGAGCTACAATCGAACTGCTCTAGGGCACCATTCCACAGTGACACAACACCTAAGCTTTCTTAGACAGAGGAATCAGTTTTCCATTTTTCTTTTGATGTTCAACATCCCTCAAAAGGTTTGGATTATTAATCAACACTTCCAGACATTTTTTTGCAAAGTCGTGCAGTCGTTGCTGTGGTGTATAAGCAACCAGCAACTCCTTGTATTTCTTCGGGGCCACAACAGCCAGCTCACAGATCGGGGCATTGGCGACAACGGTGTTTCGGTCGACACCGACCTTTCGATATGCCATGCTCAGTTTCCTTCCTGTCTTGTACGCCTTAAGAACTTTCCTGTATCTCTTGATAACCTCCTCTGGATGACGTGCTGAAATAGATAGAAGTTTAGGTAAGTATAACAAACCTACAAGTTGTGAATCAACACAGGGAGACACACGCATAGATGCAAAGTGGTTGCAAGTAACAAGATTACATGGGCACAGAGCAATTGGAAGGTCCAAGACAATAGTCCCACCAGCAAGCAAGTTTTGGATAAACTTTATACAGCGAGAGAGAGAGAGAGAGAGAGAGAGAGAGAGAGACACACATGAGGGGAGCAGTCTTATTTCTTGTTTTTTTTTATGTTTGTCTGTTTTTATTTATTGTCTGTATTGCCTTTATTTGCTTTGGCAACACTGTATTTTAACGGTCATGCTAATAAAGAGAGAGAGAGAGAGAGAGAGAGACAGACAGACAGACGTTGTGACGTCTATATGCCTGACACACATGAGTACACTTACCTCTCTGCTTGCCATGTAGCCTTTTTTTCTTCTTCTTATCCTTTTTCTTGTGACTCTGGTGGCGGTGCTTCTTTTTCTTCTTGCGTCTTGTCTTCGATTTCTCGTCTGAATTGGTTAGAATCAGTTGATGAACATGAGGAGCTGGATGAAGAGGAGTTGGATGGACTGGAGGATGAAGAGAAAGAAGATGGACCAGGAGACGAGTTGGCCGAGGAAGATGTGTCAATTGTCCCACCATCATCTGTATCTACAACATAAGAGAAATAAAATACCAAATGCATTACTAAGTATGACGATACAAGTACACTCACATACATTCTGTTCAACACTGTACTCACATGTATTATTTATTAATTAATTTCACTGACTCATCAATCGAGATTTCATCAGTTGGACAGCTGTGTCTGCTGTCAATCAATGCTACAGATATTATCTTCCAGGTATTAACTGCACATATATTGTTTGGTTAATAACACAGTAATGCTCTGATGAAGGTCTTGTCACTGTGAAATGTTGGCCTTTCTTCCACTCAATTATACACACACACACACGCACGCACACACACACACACCACACATATATATTGTTAGGTGTGCAACATGTTTTTTTCCCAAGAAAGTGTTAGGCCAACTTACTTTCACCAACTTGTTGGCGGAGGGAGTCTCTCTCCTTAATCAGGTCACTGATTTGTTCTGTGACTGTGTGCTGCTTCTTCTTGGCCTCACGGAGCTTAAGCTGCATTTTCTTAATATGTAGAAATGCTGTTGGAGCTACAGTTGCCTCAGTATCTGGAATGATAGGATAGAGAATTAAAAAAACTCTAATCATAAAAGCCAAGTGAAGGTAAAATAAAATATAGTATATGAGCAGCTAGCTCTAGAGATTGATATCTGCACTGGATCTCTGAATGAGTGAACATAATTGTATAACTGTCATTCATCACCAGTGAATATATGAATGGATGTGTACAGACTATAATTATACACTCATGTATAGGGCTGAGCGATATAGCCTTTTTGAAATAACTCAATATTTTTAGTTTATGTGTATCTTTATATTTTGTCTAAGCATTGACTTAAAGTTTTGATGCATACAATCACACCAGTATGATGATTCTTGTTTGACTAGTTTATATGTACACAGTTATGGTCGGAGGACCCCAGGGGCGGGAGGGGTACAGATTTGTATGCATCTTTGACGTTACCATAGCACATGTCTAAGGTTTTATTAGACCTGGTCGGACAAGTGACATATTGATGGAAGTCTCTGAGAGTCTTTTTCAGGGAGACATGGTTCATGTCTCTGAGGATGAGGTTTGGTGCGTCAGGGGAGATTAGCAGAAGTTTCTGTGCAACCTTTAAAACCTTGCTCACAGGCCTTAGCTTCATTAGCTTTTGGATGAATGTAAACAACTGTAATACATATCTGTGGGAACTCCCTCGGTAGATATGCTGGCCGCAGGGAGACTGTTTTTGAGACCAAAAACAGCTCAAGAAATATGAAAAGATGTGACCAATGAATACTTTTTGTGTGCAAAGCAAATTAAAAGTATTCTCAATTCTCAATTAAAGTGATAGTGACACCATGTCCCATGCTCTTTTTTGAAAAACAAAATAAAAATAAAGTCCCACAAGTTTCCACAAGATGGCGCCATGATACCACTGAATACATGATGGTTGTCATTAGCCATAACAGTGCAGAGACTGCTGTTGCAGGTTGTTTCCGATTGCTCACTGTAATGTAGACAGACAGACAGACAGACAGACAGACAGACAGACAGACAGACAGACAGACAGACAGACAGACAGACAGACAGACAGACAGACAGACAGACAGACAGGCCGGCCCTATCTTAAGTGTCGTGATCACACATCTTACACTTTCATTTTCCTCCGACAAAATGTAATCTACAAACGATCTGCGCTGGTTTGACATTATGTTGATGTCTAGATAGTGCAGCAGTGCCCATCAAAATACACTGCATAATGGGCTGCTCCAGTGGTGTAGTGGATAGAACGGGTACCATATCGGCTCGTTCATTGCAGTGGTTGCGGGTTCAAATCCGACCCGTGGGCCTTTACTGCAGGTCATCCCCCCTCTCTCTCTCTCTCAGTCTGTCTCCCCATTTTAACTCTGTACTGTCTAATAAAGCTTGAAAATGCCCAAAAAATAATCTTTAAAAAAATACACTGTATGCAGTATCTGTATCTTCAAACAGCAGTATGTGAGTGACTCTGATGTGCTGATAAGGATTTTTTTTAAATACATGGACAGTGGACAGAATATTTACTTTAGAAAGAACTTTTCTTCTTTGGACTGTTTCATGAATTATACATGACAGCTTTACCCACTGATCCTTAGATACAGTATGTGTGTGTGTGTGTGTGTGTGTGTCTGTGATAACTTGCTATTCAAATATGTGACTGTAGATATATCTATTGAGTGAAAAATAGTTTTTTATGTCCAGATCAACTCTCAGACACACACACACACACACACGCACACGCACGCACGCACGCACGCACACACACACACACACACACACGCACACGCACGCACGCACGCACACACACACACACACACACACACACACACACACACACACACACACACACACACACACACACACACGTCGGATCATTTTCTTTTATCTGATGTACTGAGGCGTCAAGGATCTTCAGAGAAAGAAGGCGAGTTTCTTTGCAAGATGTCTCGAGAAAATAAGAGAGTAGAGACAGAGACAGACAAGTAGAACAGATTTCAGAATAGTCGAGAAATAGACGCACAAAAACAACAGATGATAGGGAGACGATGAAGCAAAATATGAAGTAAAACAATTGGTGAAAATATAAAGGTATAAGGAAAAGGCTGGAAAAAGGGGAAGGCTGGAAAAAAATTATGGGAGGGAGAATAAATCTGGGCATTTACTGTACAACTTTGGAATCAATTTGATCAGAATTCTGAGGCTTACAACTGATTTCTGAGTCAAACCGAATCACATACAGTGTGATTCTCGTTTGCTGTTACATGTAATTAATGATCATTGGAGGAAACATTTGACCGTTTCAGAAATATTTTCCAATTCTCATGGCTACTTAAGAGGATACAGTACATGGAAGATTTTGTTACATTTGGTTTTATATTTGCATTCTGGCAATATAGAAATGTTTCTTAACTAAAATGTGTTCACCTAGTTGATGTACAATTGTCATGGTTGAATCACCACAGTGCATTAAGTTCCTCAAGATAAGACTAACCTTGCGATTGCCTTTTTAAATATCAAAGGCATGCAAACCATTGATTATGAACCTCTTAAACTCCAATTCAAGGTATGGATGGGAATTGAACCCATGATCTTTGGTTTACGAGACCAACGCCTTACCACTTGGCCACCACACCTTGTTCCTAAAGCAACAATGGAATTATTTTTTAAAATATTTAAAAAAATACATACAAAATTGTCCATAAAACAGTCTTCTAAGAAGCAACACTTCAGAGTTTACCTTTAAAGATTTGAACACTTTCTTCTCTTCGACTCTTGGGCACCAAAACTTAAATATTTTTCACCAAAACCTTTCTGTCTTTCTCTGTGGAACAACACAAAGTCTTCTGAGGGATGAATGCGGCTTTGACAGTCGCCTCACGCTGAATGCAACTGTCAGATAATAACAAAGAAAGAATACAGAAATACAAAATGGCTGCATTTATATAGCACTATCCAAAGCACTTTACAGGGTGTTTGAAGCCCATTCAACTAGTAAATGCACAATCTCACCCCATATGGAAGCAAGCTACCCCTGTGTGTGTGTGTGTGTGTGTGTGTGTGTGTGTGTGTGTGTGTGAGAGAGAGAGAGAGGTTCCATTGTGTCTGCATGAGGACACTTTGACAATTGTACTGAAGGGAATCAAACTTTAGATGATCAACTCTACAATAACACACAGTTGGGCTGCTCTTTTTACTCAAGAAATGCTATGATTGATTTCACATGTTGCACTGAATCTTATCTGTAAATATTACAGTTGTCCTGGAAGGTGACATGAGATGAATGCTGAAGATATTAACCTCTTTAAATCAAGGCTTTAGGTGATTAAGGTATGGACGGGAATTGAACCCATGATCTTTGGTTTACGAGACCAACGCCTTACCACTTGGCCACCACACCGTGAATCTATGGATATCAGCTCTAGTTTTTCATTTAGAAATTCGCTAAACGAACGGGGCTTAAAACGTCACCTTGTTCATTGCTCTGATTGGTCGTAGTGTTATCCAATTGCGTGGAGTGGTATTTCAAATGCACATGTAGGAGCCGCCCCTTGTGTTGGGAAGGTATATTGATCGTGGCCAGACCCTCTATCGTTCTAGATATGGGTCTGGATTTCCGAGCTACGAGATAGTGGGTACAAGCAGCCAAAAAGGGTTTTCTCAGGAGGGTGGTTTGTGAGGCAGAGTAGAGGTGGGTTAACCTTTAACCCCAAGAGGTAATACAAGTCAAAAAGAGAAATTTCTTAAAATTTACCCTACCCAACTTTTGGCAAATGAAAATCCATACCAGGACCGAACCGCTCCGCTACAACCCACTGGAAACAAGGCATTAGAGAGGGTGAGAAGCTCAGTCATTTGTGAGTAGAGGTGGGCGAAACCCTAACCGGTTACTGTCTTGCCTGTTTAAGGTATGGATGGGAATTGAACCCATGATCTTTGGTTTACGAGACAAACGCCTTACCACTTGGCCACCACACCTTGTATCTAATCATATAATCTTCAATTCTCGTTTGAAACAGGAGTATTTGGGGTCTTGGGCGATTCACTATCAGATTGTGCATTATAACCATATAGAACTATTTCTGGATTCAAGGTTCGGTTTAAGGAAGGAGACAAAGGCATCATCTTCAATTCTAGTTTGAAACAGTGGTACTTGTTGATTCGCGTGATTCAGTGTATCAGCTTGGGTAGATTATAACCATAAAGAGCTGGATTTAAGGTGAGAGGTTTTCAAAATAAAGCAGAGCCAGGAGAAGTTAGAGAGCATCTTAAGACCATGACATAGGAGATGGTCAAACTTTGGTTCCATTTAAACAGGAGTGAACTCAGGCTAATTCATCAGAAAGAACCAGGGTTCTCAGACACAGAAACTGAACCAGATCTAGAACGAAGACTGTACAAGGTGTTGAAGGTATGAATGGGAATTGAACCCATGATCTTTGGTTTACGAGACCAACGCCTTACCACTTGGCCACCACACCGTGTATCTATTGTTTTCAGCTCTGTTTTTTTTCGTTTGGAATTTATAACCATATAACCATATAGATTCACCAACAAGATTGTGGGTACAAGCAGCCAAAATGGGTTTTCTCAGGAGGGTGGCTGGTGTCCCTGCGTTCCAAATCACATACTCTTTCTTTTTACTACACTACATACTAAAGTACAGAAGAGTTTTGGGGCCACAGGAGAGAGAAAAAAATCGTACGAGGAAGATTTCTTTTCATTATGTCGAGAAATGTCAAGACTAAAGACGAATACTCCAAAATGCTACTGGAGTTTGTGGGGTATTTATGTATTTGCAGCATACTACAATTGACATGCATGTATTGGGACATCCTGAATCTTTTTCTGGAATACTAAATAGTAGGGAAGTATGGTGATTGGAACTCAGGGAGGGTGAGACGCTCAGTCATTTGTGAGGACCCTGGGCAGAGTAGAGGTGGGTTAATCTTCAACCCAAAGAGGGTTTACAAGTCAGGATGAGAAACTTCTTAAATGTTTGAGGAATGGATGGGAATTGAACCCATGATCTTCGGTTTACAAGACCAACGCCTTACCACTTGGCCACCACACCTTGCTTCTTCACATATAATCTTACATTTTCGATTGGAACACCAGTATTAAGTGTCAAGAGTAATAGCTTGAGTGCATTATAAACATTTAGGGCCAGTTTCACAGACATGGATTTAGCCTAGTCCTGGACTAAATGGAATTTTGAATGGAGATTGTCCATTGAAAATACAATGTAGTCCAGAACAAGGCTTAATCCATGTCTGTGAAACCGTCCCATAGAGTTATAGCAATGATGTTGTGGGGACAAGTGGTTAAAAAGGGTTTTCTCATGAAGACATCTCACTTAGAGAGGGTGAGAAGCTCAGTCATTTGTGAGTAGAGGTGGGTGGAACCCTAACCGGTTACTGTCTTGCCTGTTTAAGGTATGGATGGGAATTGAACCCATGATCTTTGGTTTACAAGACCAACGCCTTACCACTTGGCCACCACACCTTGTATCTGATCATATAATCTTCAATTCTCGTTTGAAACAGGAGTATTTGGGGTCTTAGGCGATTCACTATCAGATTGTGCATTATAACCATATAGAACTATTTCTGGATTCAAGGTACAGTTTAAGGAAGGAGACAAAAGCATCATCTTCAATTCTAGTTTGAAACAGTGGTACTTGTTGATTTGCGTGATCCAGTGTATCAGCTTGGGTAGATTATAACCATAAAGAGCTGGATTTAAGGTGAGAGGTTTTCAAAATAAAGCAGAGCCAGGAGAAGTTAGAGACCATGGCATAGGATATGGTCAAACCTTGGTTACACTTAAACAGGAATGAACTCTGGCTAATTCATCAGAAAGAACCAGGGTTCTCAGACTCTGAACCAGATCTAGAACGAAGACTGTACAAGGTGTTGAAGGTATGGATGGGAATTGAACCCATGATCTTTGGTTTACGAGACCAACACCTTACCACTTGGCCACCACACCTTGCTCAAATTGATAACATTTTCAATTTTCATTTGAAACAGGAGTATTTGGGGTTTTGGGTGATCCACAGTATCAGATTGTGTGCATAATAATAACCATAACCATGTGCTCTCACCTCTGCTCTTCATCCTCTATACAGATGACTGCAGATCCACACAGCCTCAGTGTCACCTGGTGAAGTACGCAGACGATACAGTTCTCCTGTCCCTGCTCTCAGGTCCTTCACAGCAGCATGGATCAGCTCTCCAGGAGTTTGTGGAGTGGTGCGACAGCTCATGCCTTGAGATGAATGTGAGTAAGACCAAAGAGATGGTGGTGACCTTCTCTAAGAGGCAGGGAGAGCTGGCCGCAGCATCCATCATCTCAATCCACGGGAAGCCGGTGGAGCTGGTGGAGGAGTATAAATACCTGGGCACCATCTTCGACAGCCAGCTGAAATTCTCCTCCAACACTGAAGAGATCCTTAGGAAGTGTCACCAGCGGAAGTATCTCCTAAGGAAACTAAATTCCTTTGGAGTTAGCAAAAACATACTGCTAACTTTCTATTACTCATTCATTGAAAGCATCTGTACATTTTCCATAACTTGCTGGTTCCACTCCATCACCCTCCAAAACAGAAACCGCCTAGAGAGTACGGCCAGAGTCTGCTCTAAGATAATTGGACTTCCAACAAGAACTCTCTCCTCCATCCATGACCAGCAAACACTCCGGTTAGCCAACAGAATTATGCAGGACCCCTCACACGCTCTACACCCCGCCTTTGAGTGGCTCCCCTCAGGGCGCCGACTACGCTGCCCCGGCTGCAGGACACAGAGGAGAAAAGCAACCTTTGTTCCCAAGGCTGTTCACCTCCTCAACTCCTCCTAAACCCCCCACCCGGGCTCGTGCCCCCCCCACATGGACTGGTGAAGCCGTGAACTCTGTTTTGCCCTCTCACTCCCATTAACTGTTACAACACAAGTACCTCGCTTCAATTCATCTCAACAATTGTATTATGACCAGCATGGTATTTTATTTATTTATTTAATTGATTGCACTTTATATTTCTGTCATATTTGACACATTTTACATTGTTGAGAGTCAGTTCTCCATTTATAAACATGCACTTTGCATATTTTATACATATTTACATATATTTGTGTATTTGTAGACACCTGTGCTTGTGTGTATTGTCTGCCAGGTAGCAACGCTGTGTTTTGTTTGTTTTTGTTTGTTTTATGTTTGGACATGGCCTTGTCCTTTGTAATGCTGCTGCTCTATGTGCCTTCAATTGCCCCCTGGGGACAAATAAAGTTTTTTTGAATTTGAATTTGAATTTGAATACAGAGTTACATCAACAAACATATAGAACTATTTCTGTATTCAAGGTACGGTTTAAGGAAGGACACGAAGGCAGCAACAAAGTCCAGGCAGCAGGAAAGAGAAACTGTCAGTGTCCTGCTGAGGAAACTAAATGTTTGGTGGAGATTTGGACATCAACCGACCTCCAGGAGAAGTAAGAGTGCAGCACAAGACCATGACATAGGAGGGGACAAACTTTGGTTCCACTTAAACTGGTATGAACTCTGGCTGGTTCATCAGAAAGCACCAGGTTCTCAGACTGGGAAACTGAACCAGAACCAGAACCTAGAGTGTATTAGGTGTCTAAGGTATGGATGGGAATTGAACCCATGATCTTTGGTTTACGAGACCAACGCCTTACCACTTGGCCACCACACCTTGCTACTTCACATATAATCTTCAATTTTCGATCCACAGTATCAGATTGTGTGCATAATAATAAACAGGGCCGCCCATAAGGGGTAGAAAGTGGGAAAGCTTTCTAGGGCCCAGCCACCCAGGGGGGCCCAGAGAGAGAAAAAAAAATATGTTTTATTTTTTTGCAGATGACCCAATTTAGCCAACCTTTATTATGAACGCTATATTCGCAAGAGAACTTTCTATAATAAAAGAAAACATTTTATTCATTGTTACTTGGGTAAAATATATCACATTTTATATTGAAAAACTAAAAATATCATGGGTTGTTTTTTCCCCCTCAAAACTGTTGCATGCAGAAGGTCAACCAAACAAGCATTAGCTATGTTACTAGAATTATTTCATCAAACTACCCAAGTGTTTGAATAATTGAAACTGAGTCAGGCCTTCTTGGAAGCAGGTGAATTTACTTGCAAACAGCATGCAAGGGTCAAAAAACATGTATCACAAATGGGCTTACATGATTGAATACATCGAATGAACAGTGTACAGAGATTATATGCAAGAGAAGTTGGTGTGTGCGCAAACACATACTAAGTTTGGTGTGTCCAGCCCTTGTTTTTGCTGGCGAAAGCAGAAATGTTTTTAATTAGGTAGATATTCCCAGAAATTCATCTCAGCTGGTGTTATCCTTCATACAATGTCTGATAACAGAATATGGGGAGTGAAACTACTGTGCACATGAATGCGTCATACCTCTGTATGTGCCAAAATCTTATTAGGCAGTTTCTTCTTCAAGGCTAACAACAACTTGTAGCAAAACACTTTGGAGTTCTTTGGGACAAAGTTCAACAGCCAGAAAGCATGTATTGTGCATTAAAATATTATACAATCATAAAGCAAACTAAATTCTGTTAACATTCCACCCTTTTTATAATATTTAATGCAACTTTCTATGTATACACTTCTAAGCAAAAAGGTAAAGCATATGAGTAAATATATTTCAGTCAAGCAGAATAATATCAAGTACATCAACATCACAGTTGTGAAAATGCAAGTTTGTGTACTGGTGCAACATCGTTTATGTACAGAGAGGACAGTCCTTGTAGAAGCCAGGGAACAGGAACCTAGGTCGTCTTGATGGTCAACAAGTCCCTTTTGTGGCATTTTGACGCAAAGTGTCCTTCATATCACAGTCACTGGGGGAATGGTTATGTAGGATATTACCATAACCGATTCAGATTGTTCCTCAGTGTCCAATTGTCCTTATTGAAGCATGGTCAGCTTCGTCTTCTCCTTGCATCTGAAACAGAATGAATTTGAGCAGTAACATGTTCTCAAAAGAAATGCTCATCATTCTGCCAGGGTTGTTTCTAAAATATCATCCTATCCATTTTGCTTGCTCTAGATGTCACAATTAACGCACAACAACATTTTAGGATAGGTTTGATTTCATTCTTTCACATGGTTGTCTGTGTTTGGGCAGCATTCAAGCACACACAGGCAGTCAGTGAGACAGGCCCTCCCTTTTCTGCATGGGACTGAATCACACACACACCACATTCCTGAGAAGCTCTCTACTTCTCCAAATCTGACATGGTGTTATAGTTTGTTCTTCAAATAACAAAAGTTAACATGTAGGTTAAGTATAGGTGTCTTTACAGTTAACCAGTTTTTGAATCAATTTATATCAACAATACACATTATGATCATATTTTCAGCATAAAAATCCCCTTTAACTTGTAGTTCAAATCAAAAGCATTGAACAAGTCTTTTCAGTGATCATTTTCATAAAAAGAACACAAAAGGTCGCTTTTTTGTAAGTTTATGCTGGAACTTCAAATGATTGACTGCACCTTTAATCTTTAAGGTTCACTATGGGTCTTGGATTGGCAAGATATTTAGCTCTAAACTTTAAAGCGTTTAGCAATTTAGTCAGAACTCTGGTCATCTTTAGGAGACAAGCATTTTATAACCCATCATAACAGCATAACAATTGTATGCACACTTACAAAACCTTCTATCTCCCTTCCCCTACATACTTTTTCTTTCTTTATAACAATAACATCCATAAACAATCAGTTCCAAACAATCTTTTTCCTCTCACACTTTCAACAACATTCTCTTATTCATCTCCTGGGCCACCACCTCTCTCTGATTGATTTTTTCCTTCTCTGGGATGGGGGCACTTGCGAAGCCAGTGATCATTCTGGCCGCATCTGAAACACCCAGTTTGCCTTTCTTTCTCTGTGGCCCCTCTCTGTTTCCCACCTCCCCATTGTTTCTTATTAAACTCTTTTTCTCTGCCTCTTTCAGCTGTCGGGTGAATTACCTCATTGTTAATTACAACCTCCTCACAGGCTGTAACTAGCTGCCGGAGTTGAGATGTTAGTTCTTCACTTGTCTTAAGGAGGCTTTTAAGCTGGTCTTTGCTTATTTTTATATCAAATGTATCCATTTTACAAGTAATTTAATTTTTAAAATGTAAAATCTAATATCAAATTACCCAGTAATCTATTTAAACAGGGTGAACACCCCTATTCCCTCCAATTGATTAACAAAATTCACCAATTTAAAACTAGAACACCCTATGTGATGTATTCTAAACAAAACTAATAAGTCTACTCTGCAGTTGTAGACTATTGACAAACATAACAAAACAAAACAAATAAACAACCTGTCATAGACTAACTCCCTGGAGCAGTACTATATCCCCAGGCTAAGTAACAACAAGCAGCCAGATATCAATTTGTTTCCATAAAACCTTCCCGAATTACAAAGAACTCTCAGTTTAATGGAACAAACTATATCTGTCAGAATAAAGGGACCACCCTCGACCCCATACTAATGATCATCTAATTACGTACGTGAGACTTTTGTTTTTGACAGTGTAAATTCTCAAACACCAAAGGCTGAGATAGGTTTGTCTCTAGTGCATCTCCCCAAACACTACAGGTTGAGATAGGTTTGTCTCTAGTGCATCTCCCCAAACACTACAGGTTGAAATATTTTTCTCTTTAGTGCATTTTCCCAAACACTACGATCAGTTATTCTCCCTTACGGTAAAACCATGAGAAATACTGCTTCATAAACTAGTTTATCTACCTAATACATAAAACAAAGGAATTCCTAATTCCTGGACAAAACAAAATCAGCTGTTTATATTCACCTGATTTCAAGAAAGCCTCGACTCGCTCAGTTTTGGCTCTGGATTCCGTCACCCCTCCTCCGTCCAAGTAGAGTCTGCAGACAGCCTCTTTTGTAGCTCTGTTTACTGGAGGTCTTTTGTCGAGAGATCTTGGACTCCCCCGTCTTCACGGTGCAGGCTCTTCTTGTCCAGAGAAGAGGATGTTGGATCCGGCTCCTCGAAGGACCATTTGTTACTAGAATTATTTCATCAAACTACCCAAGTGTTTGAATAATTGAAACTGAGTCAGGCCTTCTTGGAAGCAGGTGAATTTACTTGCAAACAGCATGCAAGGGTCAAAAAACATGTATCACAAATGGGCTTACATGATTGAATACATCGAATGAACAGTGTACAGAGATTATATGCAAGAGAAGTTGGTGTGTGCGCAAACACATACTAAGTTTGGTGTGTCCAGCCCTTGTTTTTGCTGGCGAAAGCAGAAATGTTTTTAATTAGGTAGATATTCCCAGAAATTCATCTCAGCTGG
>NC_137233.1:3838272-3840772 GCF_949987685.1 Ammodytes marinus | reverse complement strand
TCCACGAGTTAGATTTTTAGCTGTGGGAAGGATTTTTTTTTACACTGCCTGTAACCCCTTCTTCTGACAGAAAAATATCAGAGAAGCCTTTCCCTCACCCCAGAACTGACAGTGTGTGTGTGTGTGTGTGTGTGTGTGTGTGTGTGTGTGTGTGTGCGCGTTCGTTCGTTCGTGTGTGTGCGTGTGCGTGCGTTCCTTTGTTCGTGTGTGTGTGCGTGTGCGTGCGTTCGTTCGTTCGTGAGCATGTCAGCTGTCAGCCTATACTAACTTTGAAGCCTCAGTATTCTCAGCTTGATTCTCTTCTGCTCCCCCATGCTGCTTTCAAAAGATACGACCACAGTCTACACTTTAGATCTATCCTTCAATTCACTTGTATTTTTTTGATGGCGCCATGTTTAGGTCGGTTTAGCTTCAAATAATTAGACGTTTTTCTTCAAATTACTATTATTTTTGAACCATTGTTGGGGCATTTTTTCTGTATTATGAGACAGTTTTGGAGAGACAGAGATGAGATGAAATGGGGTAGAGAGGGGAATGACATGCAGAGAACGACCACAGGCTGGATTCTAACCCGGGTCTGCTGTGAAGAGGACTGAGACTCTATAGGAACAATGATGCTGCTTTCAATAAAAAGGATGTACAAAAATATAAAAAAGTGATGTTGACAACAAGCGTTCTTAGAAATTGCTGACTCCACTTTCTACAACTTTATCAAACTTCTTGAACAATAGACAAACAGCTGGAGTCGATTTTACTAAGTCAACTCTCCCCTTGAGGTGATGTGATGTATGCAGCCCTCAGTAATTGTTCAAATATGTGATAAGGGACCTACTGTATAAGACTAGATTAAAAACTGAACAAGATGTTTTTTTTTTTTAGATTTTTTTTTTGGCATTTTTATGCTTTATTGACAGTGTAGAGACAGAGGTGAAATGGGGCAGAGAGGGGAGTGACATGCAGAGAACGACCGCGGGCTGGAATCGAACCCGGGTCCGCTGCTGGCAGAGGCCCATGGGGGGGGGGGGGGGGACGCCCTACCAACTGAGCTAAGGGCGCCCCCTCTGAACAATATGTATGAGGCAAAAAAAATATATTTTGGCGACTTTTTGCAACTTTCTTGCATTTTTTAAACTTTTTTGCGAATTTTCGTCAACAATTTAGTTTTTGCATAAATACTTTTGGGGGAAACCTTATATAAATTCCAAAAGGGTTCCGCATATTAAGACATTTGAAAGGAATCCTCTCGATATACTATATACATGTAGCCTGGTGCTACCAGACCATCGTACTTCATTTCATTTGTACAGAAGGTCTGGAATCGCTCAATTGACAAACGTTAACTTACTTGAAGGCGGGTGTCTGTTGAAGTTTAAAACTATTGGATCTGCCAAGTGCCACTCTGGATCTGCCAACCAATCATGTCATGCGCCGGCTTCTGAGCCACTCCCTCTGTTCGCTGATTGGACCGGCAGAAATCTGTCCGGAGAAAACCTGAGAATATACCGCGGACCCAGACTGACTACTGAAGGGAAATGAAAATTGAGCGGAAGTAGTAGGCGGGCGGTGCCAGGCTAATATGTACATTTAGGTGTTTATTGACTAAACCTTGTCTTTTTGCGTCTGTATATTTCTCCTATACAACCATCTTTAACGGACATTATGTCAAGATTTTTTTTCAATACTCTGAACTAAAAAATCTAAACTTCTAAAGCACTTACATCAACTAAACTTTCCATAATCATTCTTATCTTATCTTATATGACAAAGATGGATAGAATAAGGAGGAATAAACGGAGGGCTAGATCTAGATTGAGACACACACACACACACACACACACACACACACACACACACACACACACACACACACACACACACACACACACACAGGAGGAGGGATTGTTAGATTATTAGTAATTGAAAGATAAAATGGTAATCATCTAGAATGGGGCAAAAGATTAGACCTCTCCTTTTTCATTTAGAGGTGGCAGGCACATGGGAGAGGGATGGAGAGAGAGAGGGAGAGAGAGAGAGAGAGGGAGGGAGAGAGAGAGAGAGAGAGAGAGGGAGGGGGGAGGGAGAAAGAAAGAAAGAGAGAGAGAGAGAGAGAGAGGGAGAGAGAGAGGGAGAGAGAGAGAGGGTGGGAGAGATCCAGAGATGGAGGGATAGAGAGAGAGAGAAATAGAGAGAGAGGGAGATAGGGAAAGAGAGAAACATATAGATAGATTAATAGAGGGAGGGAGATTGAGAGAGGGATAGAGAGAGAGAGACATACAGAGAGAGAGAGAGAGAGAGAGAGAGAGAGAGAGAGAGAGAGAGAGAGAGAATGGAGCTAAGCAGAAGGAAATACTGGGGAAATAGAGTAAGAGAACAAAGAATAAAAACTGTGAGAAAGTGCGAGAGACGAGTGGAGAAGGAGAGAAAAGAGATTTGCTCAAATTCCACTTTTCTCCCACTCATCCTTCTTCATAATAGAACTGTCAAATCACAGTGGGGCTTA
>NC_137233.1:3808272-3815772 GCF_949987685.1 Ammodytes marinus | reverse complement strand
CAATGCAAGAATAGATCCCAAATTGCCTCCATTACATTTGGTTTCAGTCTCCACTACAGGCAATGTTCTCCATACACCAGCCTCGTGTCCTCATTCCAGCTTTTCATTTCCTTTCCCCTGTACTTTTCCGGTACTTTAATCTCAAGTTAGATGTTTCCTGCTATCTCCATTACCTGCTCTATCATGCTATTTTCTCTCTCTCTTTATCTTTGTCTGTCTGTCTGTCTGTCTGTCTGTCTGTCTGTCTGTCTGTCTGTCTGTCTGTCTGTCTGTCTGTCTGTCTGTCTGTCTGTCTCTCTTTGTGTGTGTGTGTGTGTGTGTGTGTCTCTCTCTTTATCTCTCCCTGTCTGTCTCTCTTTGTGTGTGTGTGTCTCTCTCTCTCTCTCTTTGTATGTGTGTGTGTGTCTCTCTCTCCCTCTCTCTTTCTCTCCCTCTCTCTCTCTCTCTCTCTCTCTCTCGCTGTCTCACTCTCTCTCTTTCTCTCACTCTCTCTCTCTCCCCCTCTCTCTCTCTCTCTCTGTCTCTCTCTCTCTCTCTCTCCCTGTCTGTCTCTCTTTGTGTGTGTGTGTGTGTGTCTCTCTCTCTCTCTCTTTGTATGTGTGTCTCTCTCTCCCTGTCTCTCTCTCTCCCTCTCTCTCTCTCTCTCTCTCTCTCTCTCTCTCTCTCCTTCTGGCTCCAGACTGAAGCAGAGGATGATGGGAACTGGCACTCCGAGCCTTATGGGTAATGGTGCCAGGGCCTTGGTGCCACTGACGCTACAGCGATGCCCTCTGTGTGTGTGTGTGTGTGTGTGTGTGTGTGTGTGTGTGTGTGTGTGTGTGTGTGTGTGTGTGTGTGTGTGTGTGTGTGTGTGTGTGTGTGTGTGTGTGTGTGTGTCTGTGTGTGTGTATGTGTGTATGCGTGTGTGTGTGTGTGTGTGTGTGTGTGTGTGTGTGTGTGTGTGTGTGTGTGTGTGTGTGTGTGTGTGTGTGTGTGTGTGTGTGTGTGTGTGTGTGTGTGTGTGTGTGTACCTGGCTCATGGATAAATCCACCAAGACATTTGGCATCGGCTTGAGGATTGTGTGGTGTTTGCCCCACTCTGTCCTTTCTTTCTCTGTGTGTGTCTGTGTTTGTGTGTGTGTGTGTGTGTGTGTGTGTGTGTGTGTGTGTGTGTGTGTGTGTGTGTGTGTGTGTGTGTGTGTGTGTGTGTGTGTGTGTGTGTGTGTGTGTGTGTGTGTGTGTGTGTGTTTGTGTCTGTGTGTGTGTGTGTGTGTTAGTCCTCTGTGGTCCCAGGAGGATTAGAATGAGACCTGGGCATAAGCAGCTAACATTCCCCCACAGGGCTGCTCATGCCAACACCTCTCCCGGATTTTCTGTCAGCCAACCGTGTGTGTGTGTATGTGTGTGTGTGTGTGTGTGTGTGTGTGTGTGTGTGTGTGTGTGTGTGTGTGTGTGTGTGTGTGTGTGTGTGTGTGTCAACAACATGCATGTATGTTTGGACATATTTCTACCTTTACATTTTATCCATGGAATATATTTTTTCTAAACCGATAAGATCTCCCTCATGTATATGTATGAATAGTATATCTTTATAAAGGCGTCATCTCATGTGGCAACGGCTTGAATGTAACCGACATTCATTTACATGAAAAAGTTACGCACTATAGCTTTTAACAGTTGACAAGATAATGTAACATCGACTGTTTCGACTTCACAACAGGAGGCTATCTGGCATTTTCTAAAATAAACAACGGCTTGAATGTAAGCAACAATAATTTACAGGAAAAAGTTACGCATTATAGCTTTTACAGATAATATAACATCATAATTCTAGAAACATGACATTTTATGTAAAAAAAAAAATATAGTGTAAATGTTTTTCATTCTAGGATTTCACAGTAAAATCAGTGATGGAAATTGTTTTTTTTAATCAGTGTAACACACACTCACACACACACACACACACACACACACACACACAC
This sequence comes from Ammodytes marinus, assembly GCF_949987685.1. Classification (NCBI taxonomy): domain Eukaryota; kingdom Metazoa; phylum Chordata; class Actinopteri; order Uranoscopiformes; family Ammodytidae; genus Ammodytes; species Ammodytes marinus. The sequence continues at coordinate 3,813,811 of NC_137233.1, read as the reverse complement.
ACACACACACACACACACACACACGAGCACACAGACCCAGTGGCCCTCATTTATCAATCTTGCGTAGACCAGAAAAATGGGTGTACGTACATTTCCACGCAAATCTCGGCATTTATCAATATGGACGTGAGCGTAGGGTACGCTCAAATCCCACGCCAGCTCTCAGCTCGTGTACGCAAATTTGAAAACAGCTTGGACTCGCAGTGCAGGCTGTGCCGGGTAGCCGATGACTTTGTTGGACAATTATTAGAAGATAATACAAATGCAGTGCAAATAAGACCGAAATAAAGATATTAATCACTCAAAAATTAGCAGCTTATGGTGTGCAACTGAGTAGGAGCTGATTCAATAGTGCGCACACCGGCCACTTAGGAGGGCTCTCCGTCTTGGAGCAGCTGGAGGGACACTGAGGCACGGGGGCTGCATTCATTCAAAATGTTAGCCTAAGTATTAAATATGTAGTAGACATACACTGCTCTTTATGATAAAAAAAATACACGGCACAACATTCAGCTTAAAATTGTATTTATTTGACGCACTTTGTAGATGTTAGTTCCTCTTCTAATGTGTCATTGATGCTAAAGCGAGCGATTTATTTCCACCGTTAACCGGCACGTTGTTCCTATCTGCTGGTGGAGCAGGACGGTGGGCGCTCTCACAGCTGATCGCTGCCGGGTCGGCTTGTGCAGTTGACGGCCGGGCTGACCACTCGTGCCAAGCGCATGCTGTCAGTAGGCCTATAACGCAAAATGTGTTATTTTTAGTTTTTAAAACCCTTTTGAATAGTGCTATCTAAAAGGGCCAATACATTCTAATCATTCAAATCTCTGCAGACGTGTATTTATTTTATGGGGACCATTATCGGACAGTTGGTGCGTCTTTTTCTCCTCCACCACTTATATTATGCCCGCAGCCCCGCACCCCCAGTTGGTTGCATTTCAGAACAGCAACACGCTTTTTTTAGTGGCGATTTTGAGTCAACACCATGACGCTGTTGACCGCAGCAGTTATTTCCTTCCTAACTGCTGCCTTCTGTCGTTCTTTGATGCTGCTTGTAGGCTAATGCTCCGAAATGAAACTCTTTTTTTCTACTTTCGCTGTTATTCTGTCAATTTCTACTTCAGGGAAATGCCGTATTGCGCATATCCATGTCGTAAAACCTCTGGGCGAGGCCTCTAAACTGAGAAAATATAGGGGCGTGATACGCTCGTTTTCATCCGCCGCATTTATCAATATATGGCCTGGCGTACACTGAGATTGGCGAGATACGCCTGTTTGATAAATCCCACGCGATACCTGGCGTAGGGAGGTATTTGCGCCAGAATCTGCACCAGTTTCCACGCAAAATTGATAAATGAGGGCCAGTGTGCCTAAAAAGTATGTTATTTTACTTCCCAACAGGACACACACACTTTTGGCATTTTCAAAAATAAACACACAAACCGCTCAACAGTTCCTGCTCCCAATTTATCTCTTCAATTACATGCCTTTTGGAATTTGGATTATAGGCACAGAGGCTCGCTGCATGGTGTGTGTGTGTGTGTGTGTGTGTGTGTGTGTGTGTTTTTGGGAAACACTGTTGCTTTCGTGGGCCAGGGAAAGTGCAGGAAAATGTAGGCTTGATTTTTTGGCTTGTGAGGTAGAATCCAGTGTGCGGTTTACCTCTATCTCCTCTCATGCAGGAGTCTGTCTTTCCCTGCCTGGCTGTGTGTGTGTGTGTGTGTGTGTGTGTGTGTGTGTGTGTGTGTGTGTGTGCGGGCCTGCGTATGTGTGTGTGTGTGCGTGTGTGTGCCCCCCAAATCTTTCTCTGCCTGGCTGTGTTGTTTTCGTCTGGGGTATTTTGCAGGTCTCTCTCTCTGCCATGCAAATCCATTGTGTCCATTTGCATGTGTGTGTGTGTGTGTGTGTGTGTGTGTGTGTTTGCGATTTTCTTCCCTCCCCAATCCTCTACACCTCACAATTCACCTTCTCCCGACTCCACACACTCTTCACTTTTAAACTTTCTGCTTTCTCTCATCTCTTCTATTGTATAATCCTGTTTATACGAGCGTGTGTGTGTGTGTGTGTGTGTGCTAGCGTATGTGTGAGCACTTGCATATGTGTGCTAGTGTGTCTGTGTCTGTTTGTGTGTGTGTACATGCGTGTGTGTCTGTGTGTGTGTGTGTGTGTGTGTGCTAGCGTATGTGTGAGCGCTTGCATGTGTGTGTGTGTGCTAGCGTGTGTGTGTGAGCGGTTGCATATGTGTGCTAGTGTGTTTGTGTGTGTACATGCGTGTGTGTGTGAGTGCTAGTGTGTGTACAACAGAAATCTTTCTCTGCTTGCCTGTGTTGTTTTCGTCACATTCCAGGTTCCATTGTCTTGTTGTTACCTGATCATGTCTCTCCCTGAGTCTCTAGGTAAAGCTCACATTCTTCTTTCTCTCCTGTTTTTCATCGTTTGTTTCGTTGCAGACGTTTTTATCCATGTTTTTTTTTTAACCTTTATTTCTACAGGTAAATCCCATTGAGACCGAAGACTCTTTTACAAGGGAGACCTGTTTTCCTTTCCCACGTTACCATTCACACACATTCATACACCGATAGCAGCAGGCTAACTATCGACCTTCACACGAGGCAAGGTGGGTGAAGTGTCTTGCCCAAGGACACAACAACCATGACACAGGTGGCAGGGTGGGGATCGAACCTCCAACCCTTTGATCATCGGCCGACCCGCTCTAACACCTGAGACACAGTCGGCCCATGGGTTCAACTCCCATCCATACCTTCAACATTTATAAGATGTCCATGACTTGGTTAGCACCATAGGAATGAGTCCTGTTAAATGTCATTGAGCAGGATATCAATACAACGTGAAACCATGTGGGAAGTTTACAAATTCCCAGTTTTCATATATTTATATATAAGTACTAGTTACCAAAAAATAAATAAATAGTATAATGCATATCTATGTAGTAGTTTTTATGTACTTTTGTGGTAATAATATCCCACCCTGAAGTCTGTTTACATCGAGGTGTGGTGGCCAAGTGGTAAGGCGTTGGTCTTGTAAACCAAAGATCATGGGTTCAATTCCCATCCATACCTTCAATGCATATAGGCCAGGACACGTAGACACGATAATAGAAGGGGCTGGGGACACAAATCTGTTCTGTGTGTTCGGTGCCCTTGTAGATGTCGTTGGGCTTCTTTTCAGCCGTTTCAACATGTTCAATAGATGGATGGATGGATGGATGGATGGATGGATGGATGGATGGATGGATAGATAGACAGACAGACAGACAGACAGACAGACAGACAGACAGACAGACAGATATTGGGCAACTTGGTAGAATAAGTAAAGTTGATGAGTAGCCTCTCAATTTACTTTTATAGGGTCGTATTCAGATGCAACATGTTCAATTAGCGTCTTTCAGCCGGAGCATTCTGATTGGTGGAGAGCTCGCCCGTCTCTGCAGCGGAGCAGATATTAGTTTCACTTCGTCAAACATGATTTATGAAGCTATCGATAAGATCGGAGAATGTTCGGATTGTTATGTAGGCTCAACACAATCAGCACACAGCATTAGATTGTCCGTGCATGACGTTTTCACATGTTTTCAGAAATAGTCAAGGTAGTTTGGGCGAGGAGCGGCCACAGGTGTGTGTGTGTGTGTGTGTGTGTGTGTCTGCAGCATGCATTCTCTCCGTTATAATGACAGCCTACATTATGATAACAGCTACTTGATGTCATCCGGCGCAAGCGCAGAACGTACGGCGAGTCGGTAGTCGGCTCGGTGTGTTCTTCGCATTGAACAAAGCTGTCTGAATGCATTTTCTGGCGACGGTCGGTAGTCGGACCGGTGTGTCCTGGCCTTCAGACGTATGTAACTTCTACAACATCTTTCCCAAGGGCTTCTCACAGACCCTGTTCTGCCCAAGTTCCTCACAAATGACTGAGCTTCTCACCCTCTCTCTAAAGGAGATGCCAGCCACCCTCCTGAGGAAACTAATGTTGGCCGGTTGTATCCGCTATCTCTTTGATATGACTCTAAACTTACCGGCCACTTTACTAGGTACAGCGATTCAATTTCAATGTATTGTTAACACATGTAACTAATCGGCCAATCACATGTCAGCAACTCAATGCATTTAGGCATGTAGACCTGGACGGGACAACTTATTGAGGTTCAAACCGAGCAACAGAATGGGGAAGAAAGGGGTTTAAGTGGCTTTGAACAAGTCTACATGCCTAAATGCCTTGAGTTACTGCCATGAGATTGGCTGATTAGCTATTTGTTATGCAAGCAATTGAACAGGTGTAACTAATAAAGTGGCCAGTGAGTGTAAATGGTTATTATAATGCACCCAATCTGATAATCACCTCACCTAAGACCCCAAATACTGCTGGTGCAAACCAGACAACATGATATGTACAGAGACACGGCAAGGTGTGGTGGCCAAGTGGTAAGGTGTTGGTCTCGTAAACCAAAGATCATGGGTTCAATTCCCATCCATACCTCAACACCTAATATGGTTTTGGTTCTTGGTCAGTTTCTGAGTCTGAGAACCTTGTTGCTTTCAGATGAACCAGCCAGAGTTCATTCCAGTTTAATTGGAACCAAAGTTTGACCCATCCTGTATAAGAGTTCTGTGCTGCTCTTTAAAGCTGGGGTATGTGATTTCCGATTGAACAAAATTAACACTTTGACCAATCCGATTCTAAAATAAAAAACAATCTGATTCTCTGTTCTTATTGGCTGTTGGGACTGTCCATTCACTTTGGCACCGACGTTGTTGGTGTGTAGAGCGTGTCAGGGAGGGACCAAAGAGAACAAGTGGAGCAGTTGAGGTATTTGGATTCAAATCTCTATCCCAACTGCCATTTTCTCCCCAAATTCTCCACCCCAACTCTAACTTCTCCTGGAAGTCGGTTGACGCCCAAATCTCCACCAAACATTTAGTTTCCTCAGCAGGACACTGACAGTTTCTCTTTCCTGCTGCCTGGACATTGTTACTGCCTTCGTCTCCTTCCTTAAACCGTACCTTGAATACAGAACTATCTCTATATGGTTATAATGCACCAAATCTGATAGTGGATCGCCTAAGACCCCAACTACTGCTGTTACAAGGGAAAAATTAAGATTATTTGATGTGGTGCAAGGTGTGGTGGCCAAGTGGAAAGGCGTTGGTCTCGTAAACCAAAGATCATGGGTTCAATTCCCATCCATACCTTCACATATAAGATGTTTGACTTGTTAGCTCAATTCCCATCCTTACCTTTTTGTTTAAGAGGTTCAAGTGGGGACTGTGGGGCGACTGTGGCTCAGTTGGTAGAGCTCGTCGGCCAATGATCAAAGGGTTGGAGGTTCGATCCCCGCCCTGCCAACTGTGTCATAGTTGTTGTGTCCTTGGGCAAGACACTTCACCCACCTTGCCTCGTGTGAATGTCGATAGTTAGCCTGCTATCGGTGTATGACTGTGTGTGTGAATGGTAACGTGTAAATGGGAACAGGTCTCCCTTGCAAAAGAGTCTTCGTACTCAATGGGATTTACCTGTATAAATA
>NC_137233.1:3780772-3783272 GCF_949987685.1 Ammodytes marinus | reverse complement strand
GGTGTTCTTATGGCAAGGTTTTGATCTTCTGGGCCCTATTTCAGGTAGCTGGTTTTACATACTCTGAGTTTAATCCTGCGCTCTGAGTTGGTCAACTCAGAGCGCAGGGTTGATGAGTAACTCTGGGTTTTCGGTTACAGAACAGTGGATCAGCGTTGGGTCAATCAACTCTGAGCGTGTTCACTCTGGGTGGAGCGTGTGCATAAAAGCCATCGTCAATGGATCGCTGATAACATGATTCACCATGGAAACAGAAGAAACAAATGCGTGATCCTCCCACTTCTCCACTTCTCACTCCCACTGGAGTTAGAAATATTAACGAATTAGTTTATGGTAGCCTATGGAGAAGAATTAACGGGGATATTGTCACATAACTCTGATCTAATCTCCTCGGCAATTCAGAAAAAAACAGAGCAATCATTTCGCTTCCGTATGAGAAGCCATAGTCTATCTTCTAGTCTATTTTGTCGGCACAGCATTTCTGACAGTGTTTTATATTCGCTGTATAATATGTTGGGAAGCTATAGCCTAATAGCCCACTGTGCAGTAAACAGACTGTCGCTTCTTTAAAATGGGGAGTGAAAGACAATTAAGTCCAGTTAAAAACAATACAAATAGGTTTATTAATCTGAATGTAGAGCATGTCACGATGTGTAAGGTGGCCGCCTATATGAACGGACTGAGAACAAGGCTACTGATCAGATAAATGATCGGTCAAACGTAAAATCATCAGGAAATGATAAAAACATCCCGATGGAGATTTCTATGGAGTGATTTTGCTTCAAACTGTACAGGGACGCGTGTGACAGTGACACTCTTTCTTCAGTCGGAGCTGCAGCGTAAAGTGAAAACAAACTCAGGGTAGGTCTAACCACCTATCCAGCAGCTTAGACCCACGGCGTATGTTGCCGCAGTAACTGACTCTCGGTTGCGCTGAACCTGCTACCTGAAACGGAAAACCCTGAGTTTCCACTAACTCAGAGCGAACAAACTCTGGGTTGACTCAAAACCAGCTACCTGAAATAGGCCTCTGATCACTTTTAAAGCCCAATAATGAAAATGAAGCTTTTTGTTTGCTCATTTGTTTTCTTTTGGAAATAACAATCCAAAGGATGTCACTTTCAGAGATTATAATGCAGAAAGCTATGCATAATCTAAAATACAGGCCTAAATCAAATATACCTGCATAGATGGATGGATGGATTTGTAGATGGATAATGTAGGCCTACTTTATTTATTGCCATAGGGAAATTGTAGCATTGAAGCAGCAGTTATTGTGGATTGTATTGCAGTTGGCAGGAATGACTTTCTGTAGTGGTTGAATAGCTGAAGGAGCAGTGCTGTCCATTATCTTCAGCAGCTTGTGAATTATCATTCTCTCCACAACCAACTATGGGCCCAAATAGGTAAATAATGATTTGCTCATGAAGTACAGTCTGCTCTGTCCCTCCATGCACAACCCCCATGTTACATTTGCAGTCTGTTGTAGAAGTAAATGCAGGTCTCTGTAGCCCTCCACCATCTCATCCTCTTCCCCCAGGATTCGAGAAGCCAGGCATCCTATTGTTTTCGGCCTAGTGCTCCATTTCATCCAAAAATCCACAACCATCTCGATCATCTTCCTCCCACAACATGCATGGCACACCCTCAACTGCTGAATATTCTGAATATCTCATTAAAATAGGCCTATGAAGAGAGTGCAGGGATTAAATGAGGGGCATGCAATGAAACATTTCTTAACAGTCTTTAGTCAATTTGGCCATGCTTTCTCTCTCTCTCTCTCACTCACACTCACTCACTCACTCACTCACTCACTGTTAACATAGTCTTCAGTCTGATTGACCATGCTCTCTCTCTCTCTCTCTCTCTCTCTCTCTCTCTCTCTCACTATCACTCAAACACACACACACACACACACACACACACACACACACACACACACACACACACACACACAGTAGGGCTTTAGTGGATGATTTGGTTCAATAGGCCTATTAACTGATATAATATATGTTTTTAATATATTTTATTTCATAATAAATATAATCAGCCACATGAAATTACATTAAAATCAATATCAGGCTATAAAACAAACATAGTGGCCTTTTGATTCAGCTTGGTGCAGACATGAAAATGGAATGCGCCCATTCAGATGACGTCACAAGCTGAAATAATGCGGCCCATCACCGGCGGACAGCTCGGAACTCTTTATATGTCCATGCCATGAACTCATAGGCATCGCTTCCATGCTTCATGGGAGCTGCTCGTGAAAAAAAAACGTTCCTAACTGTCACGGGAGGTGTAAGCGGGCAACTCTGGAGACGTAATCCCTGCTCTTAAATAAACATGTTTTTTAAAAATTAGAGAACACAATTTAGCAGTTACATTAAGCTTTTACAGCAAAGAATAAAATAAAAATAAAAAACGAAAGTCATCAAAACGCTTCCTGTTTCCGGTGTAATGCTTTTGATTTGATTTAATTTATTTGCACAATAAAAAA
>NC_137233.1:3770772-3773272 GCF_949987685.1 Ammodytes marinus | reverse complement strand
TGAATCGCTGGTGAGGGTCCAGTCATTCTGGGGGTGTGGCATGTTGAACCTGCTGTAGTATGTGTTGAGCTGCTCTGCAAAGGTGGTGGGGTCAGAGCATTGGATGAGGGCCGGTTTCTGGGCTCTGCCCATCATGGTGTTAAGTCCCTGCCATGCCTCCCTTGCATTGCCAGTGGTGAATTTTTCCTCCACTTTGTTCTTATAGTGGAGTTTGGCCAGCCTGGTCTTCCTTCTCAATTCACTGTTACACTCCTTCACTCTATTTTTGTCTCCCTGTAGGAATGCCACTTTTTTGTTGTTAAGACACTGTTTCAGGTCCTTGGTAACCCAAGGCTTGTTGTTCGGGTACAGCTTGACCTGTTTTGTTGGAATAACAGTGTCCACACAGAAAGACAAATAGGAGGTGATAGAGTCTGTCAGCAGATTAAGGTCTCCCTCACAGCTTTGGAAAAATATTTCCCAGTCTGTGATCTCCATGCAGCCCCTCAATGCATCAACAGAGTCATTGTTCCAGACTTGAATAGTTTTTGTCTGTATGTCTTCTGTTTTTAGTTTTTGTCTGTATTTTGGAAGCAGCAGAATGACATTGTGGTCGGAGCGACCGAGTGGTGGGCGGGGCTTTGCAACGTAAGCTCCCGTTATGTTACCGAAGCACAGATCCAGCGTCCTGTCAAGTCTGGTAGGTGTGGTGACATACTGCTCCAAGTTTGGAAGCAGTGTGGTGACATCGCATCTGTTAAAATCCCCGAGCAGGAGGACAGGCTGATCGCTGCTCTGATTGACAGCTCTGTTGTAACAGTCAGCAATGCGCTCCGCTGCAAATGCGAAATCAGGTCCAGGGACATACACTAGGATGGCTGTAATTTGTGTAAATTCACGGGGAAGGTAGTGAGGCCTGAACGACACTGTCATGATTTCATGGTGTTTACTGCATTCAGTCTCTCTGACAGTGAAGTTGACAGCCCACTTTGTGTTGACAGCCATGCAGAGCCCGCCCCCAATCGACTTCCGCGTCATCCTAGTGTCTCTGTCAAAACGGATGATCTTAAATCCATCTATATCGATATTAGTTATTTCTTCTGACAACCATGTCTCCGTGAAGCAGAAGAGGCTGGTTTGACGGTAGTCTGAGTCAAGTTTGATGAGTGCGGAAAGTTCAGTTATTTTGTTGCGTAATGACCGCACATTGGAGAGAGTTATTGCAGGTAGTGGCAGCCTCCTACCTCGTCTCCTCATTCTGTTCCGTATTCCTCCTCTGGATCCCCTTTTCCTACGAATGCGCCTGATGTAATGATTCCTCTGTAGATTCTGGCAGGAAGGTGTTGTTTGTAGATCCAGCGAGGCAGGCCGCAGATCCAGCAAAGCCTCCCGTGAGTAGGTGAGCCTCCCTCCATGGCGTATCATGGAGCTTGCCGGTGTAATACAGATCGCAATTACTGGTTCCAGAAAGGCGATCAGGACACACAAACTCGCTAAATACTTGACCGTAGTAGTCATACTTGCTGTCGGTAAATACCGCACTTAAGGACTCTCAGAAAACACAAAACAACTCCAAAAACATGCAAATTACGGGAGCAGCACGCCGCGAGTCGCTCACAGAGTAGCGCCCCACACCTGCAGAGACCTGCAGAGACAGAGATCCGAACCTAGCAAAGCTGATAGGTAGGATATGTCAATATTGATAAATAAAGAAAGTAAAGAATCCCCCATCACACTAGCACACTGTATATCTTGGTTTATTCGCCTTACACACACACACACACACACAAACACACAGACAAACACACACACAACTACACACACAGCTACACACACACACACACACACACACACACACACACACACACACACACACACACAACTACACACACAGCTACACACACACACACACACACACACACACACACACACACACACACACAGACACACACACACACACACACACACACACACACACACACACACACACACACACACACACACACACACACATTTCGTCCCCGGGCTCTTTACAGTGTATTCTGTTTGTAGTGTAGAAAAGGCCTTTCTGTGTTACCGTGGAGATACAGGTGTGAGTCTCTGAGGAATTTAAATACAGAGCAGTTGGTTGTGTGTGTGTGTGTGTGTGTGTGTGTGTGTGTGTAGGTGTGTGTGTGTGTGTGTGTGTGTGTGTGTGTGTGTGTGTGTGTATAGGTGTGTGTGTGTGTGTGTGTGTGTGTATAGGTGTGTGTGTGTGTGTGTGTGTGTGTGTGTGTGTGTGTGTGTGTGTGTGTGTGTGTGTGTGTGTGTGTGTGTGTGTGTGTGTGTGTGTGTGTGTGTGTGTGTGTGTGTGTGTGTGTGTGTCTCTGAGGAATCTAAATAAAGAGCAGTTGAATCAGAATCATCTTCAGCCTCAGGTATGTATCGCCGCGGGCAACAATCCACCGGGGATTCTAGAATGTGTGTTTCTGTGTGGATGATTGAAGTCCTTTACCTGTGTGTGTGTGTGTGTATGTGTGTG
>NC_137233.1:3723272-3725772 GCF_949987685.1 Ammodytes marinus | reverse complement strand
TTTCCTCTCCTGAGCTGAAGAACAATTTACCCGCTCTGCGCTCGGGGGGCGAGAGGGGAGAAATGACTAAATCACATTGTGCCATTAATTTAATTAGCTTGTAATTGACATTTTAAATGCTTACACACACACACACACACACACATAGGGAGACACACACGCACACACACACACACACACAAATAGGGGGACACGCACACACACACACACATAGGGAGACACACACACACACACATAGGGAGAAACACACACACACACACATAGGGAGACACGCACACACACACACATAGGGATACAGACAGACACACGTACACACACACACACACACACTCACACACACACATACACACATAAAGTAGCTCACACACACACACACACGCAGAGAGAGAGACACACACACACACACACACACAATTCACATTTAAATTAGCTGGGGCCCTGTCGCTATGAAATTGATTAAATCTTAACAAAGCGGGTGGCAGGAAAAAAAAATGCCCCAATAGGGAAATAGACCCGCGCATTGTAAGAGAGTTATGTGGGTATGAGCGCTAATAATAATTATAATAATAATAATAATTTATGAAACTTATATATAGAGATGTTCAAGAAAGTGTCTGTGAAGGACAAAGTGTTATGTGAACTGCCCATCTATGTTGAAAATAATTTTAATTTTATTTTAATTTTTTTTTTGTATGTCCGATATTACTGTCATGGTCTGTCTTTGTCTTGTTTTGGTGTTTCCTGTTTTATTTTGGTACGTCTGTCTTGTTCCTCCCCATGTCCTGTCAAGTTTCCCTCCTGTGTGATTACTGCTCCCTCCCCTAATGTGTTTCACCTGTCCCTCGTTGTCTACCCTGTCTCTGTGTGTGTGTGTATATAACTCCCAGTGTTTCTTTGTTCCCTGTCCGAGCATTGTACCTGTTGGTGAGTCTGTCCCTGTATGTCCCATTTGCCTTGCCTTGCCTTGCCTTGCCTTGCCTTGCCTTGCCTTGCCTTGCCTTGCCTTGCCTTGCCTTGCCTTGCCTTGCCTTGCCTTGCCTTGCCTTTGTGCGTTTCTGGAGTTTTTGTGTTTTTTGGACAATAAATTACCCTCACTTGAAACTTTCTGCATTTGGGTCCTGCTTGCTTGTCTGCCTGCTTGCCTGTCTGCCTGCTTGCCTGTCTGCCTGTCTGCCTGCTTGCCTGTCTGCCTGCTTGCCTGTCTGCCTGCTTGCCTGTCTGCCTGTCTGCCTGTCTGCCTGCTTGCCTGTCTGCCTGCTTGCCTGTCTGCCTGTCTGCCTGTCTGCCTGCTTGCCTGTCTGCCTGTCTGCCTGCTTGCCTGTCTGCCTGTCTGCCTGCTTGCCTGTCTGCCTGTCTGCCTGTCTGCCTGTCTGCCTGCTTGCCTGCCTGTCTGCCTGCTTGCCTGTCTGCCTGCTTGCCTGTCTGCCTGCTTGCCTGCTTGCCTGTCTGCCTGTCTGCCTGTCTGCCTGTCTGCCTGCTTGCCTGTCTGCCTGTCGTCACCGTAACAATTACAAGGAGCCACAAAGTGATACAAGACATAAACAGACAGTCAAATAAGGCAAATCAAATCAGTTTTATTAGTATAGCCCAAAATCACAAACACATTTGTCTCAGTGGGCTTTACATTCCATACAATATGATATATGATACAATATGATACAATATGACACCCTGCCCTTACACCCTTAGCTCGGCTGAGAAAAAACTCCCAGTAAAAACCCTTTACCGGGAATAAAAAAAAATGAAGAAATCTCAGGGAGAGTCGACAGAGTAAGGGATCCCTCTCCCAGGACGGACATGCTGCAATAGATGTCATAAGTAGAGAAATAAAAGAGTAAAGTAGAATAAAACTAGCAGTTGGAGTGCTTTTTTTTTAACCTTTATTTCTACAGGTAAATCCCATTGAGACCGAAGACTCTTTTTCAAGGGAGACCTGTTTTCCTTTCCCACGTTACCATTCACACACACATAGCAGCAGGCTAACTATCGACATTCACACGAGGCAAGGTGGGTGAAGTGTCTTGCCCAAGGACACAACAACCATGACACAGGTGGCAGGGCGGGGATCGAACCTCCAACCCTTTGATCATCAGCCGACCCGCTCTACCAACTGAGCCACAGTCGCTCTAGACCATTCTTATTTAAAAAAAAATTAAAATACCCCCAAAAAATATATATACAGTATCTCACAAAAGTGAGTACACCCCTCACATTTCTTCAAATATTTCATTATATCTTTCCATGCGACAACACTGAATAAATGACACTTTGATGCAATGTCAAGTAGTCAGTGTACAGCTTGTATAACAGTGTAAATTTACTGTCCCCTCAAAATAACTTGACAGACAGCCATTAATGTCTAAACTGTTGGCAACAAAAGTGAGTACACCCCTAAGAAAAAATGTCCAAATTGGGCCCAAAGTGTCAATATTTTGTTTTGCCATCATTATTTTCTAGCACTGCCTTAACCCTCTTGGGCATGTAGTTCACTAGAGCTTCA
>NC_137233.1:3700772-3705772 GCF_949987685.1 Ammodytes marinus | reverse complement strand
TTTATTTGATTGCGTCTGCCCGTTTAAGCTTCAGCAAGGGGCAGGATAGGGGGTTAGAAACATGGTTGACTTCAGTATATAATAACTCATCCTAGTTTGTCCCTTTAGCTGTTTCAAGTCAAATAAAACATTAAACAAAACATTTAAAAAATAGCTGAAAAAAATTAAAAATAAATTATAAATTACATGTTGGATATTTCTTCCCATTCAAAATGATTTTGACAATTTTTTCTCCGTTAATTTTCAGTGAGTGTGTTCGTGAGAGCAGTTCATAACACATACGGGTTTCAGGCTGATCTGTTTGTTTGTTAAAGGTGCAGTGTGTAGAATTTTTTTTTTTTTTTTTCATAGCAAACTTTGTAGAACTGTTGTGATCTAGAATTGTACCACTTGATGATGTCATATTACACACTGCACCTTTAAATCGAATCAGCAATGTTTAGTTTTGTTTTAAGCTTAATTGCAATCTGCTTCTTCATTCTTTGTCTTTCTGAATGGTGGCTCCAGCTAAATGTGCAATACGCAAAAATATATCTTAAAGGCGCTACAAGGAACTTTTTAAATATTTCTGAAACAGTCTCATTTTCCTTCCGATGATCATGAATGACATGTAACAGCAAAACGAGACCATCAGTGCAAAGAATGCTATTTGTATATAGTTTTTCTTAATGCCTTTGTCATGGGTATACGCTCACCCAGGAACAACAGCTGGTGTAGTAGAAACACTAGCGCTTTTATCCAAAGGGGAGATGCTAGAATTAACACAAACTAGAAAGTTCCTCGGAGCACCTTAAAACGATCTTAATTTTTCAGACAGTGTTTCAATGGACAGTTTGTAGTCTGAGGTAACGTACAACTTATTTGTTCAAAAGTTAAAAAAAAACTAAAAAGTCGCTGAAAACACAACACAGAATTTTGATAGCGTTTTAAATAATATTAAACGTGTGTATAACAACATATATGTCTGTTGCATGATGTCTGTCTGTCTGTTTGTTTGTTTGTTTGTTTGTTTGTTCGAATGTGGTTGTCATATCTTATTTACAACAAGGGCGGATGCACACTATAAGATTTTGGCTTTTAACACAAAAACCAACCCCCCCCCAAAAAAAAACATATTAAACACTTTTTTCTTCTTATCGCCACATGATCATAAAAAAAAATAATAAAAATAATAATACTGGAGCAAAAATTACAACACAAATATTTCATCTTAAAGGCAAGGCATTGGCTAGATGCCGTGTTGAGGAACTTCACGTAGACATTTATTTGTTGCTTAATTGATTCAAAACATTCAACAACATAATCATCATGATACGAGAAACAATTCTTATTTGGGGAAAAACATGAAAACAAATTTGTATGTGTGTAATAATCCCATTCAATTTATGAACTTCAATTTATATCCCCCAGTCAGAGCTGGTTGATGTGGCCCGGGAAAGAGAAGTTTGGGGTTCCCTGCTCAAGCTGCTGCCCCCGCGACCCGATTTCGGATAAGCGGTTGAAGATGTATGTATGTATGTATGTATATATATAACGTTTTTGTGTAGGTTGTGTTGTTGTTTTTCAATATTGATATACTGATATCTATCTTTATGTCTGTATTTCTGAAATAAAGCAGAATTAAGAATTGAGAATTATTAATTTTTTTTCTCCTTATTTTCTGTTAAATTACTAGTTGTTATTCTTCACCATTCACTTAAGTTAGCTCCATTTATTGTAGCGCGCGACATGATACATCTTCCAGTAATGCTACGTGTGTGTGTGTGTGTGTGTGTGTGTGTGTGTGTGTGTGTGTGTGTGACTCTGTGTGTGTGTGTGTCTGTGTGTCTGTGTGTCTGTGTGTGTGTCTGTGTGTCTGTGCGTGTGTCTGTGTGTGTGTTTGTGTGTGTGTGTTACAACTGTTACATCTTCCAGCAGTAGTCCTTAATTTCTTTGCTTTGATGCAGTACAACTAAGGGTAGAAACCACGCTGAGAATTCATTGTAACCAATTACCGAATCCCAAGTATGTGTGTTTGTGAGTGTGTGTGTGTGTGTGTCTTCTAGAATGTGTGTGTGTGTGTGTGTGTGTGTGTGTGTGTGTGTGTGTGTGTGTGTGATTTAAATTGACGCTGTGAAAAGGCTCTTCATTCAAGGAAATTCATCAGCTTTCGATTTCAAAGAAAAAATTTCAGAAATAATAAGTGAGAGAGTGTTTTTTTTTTGCTTTGATCAAGCTGACATAATCATTTACAGAAACACAGATACAGACTTTAAAGGTGCTACGAGGAACTTTTTAAATATTTCCGAAACAGTCTAATTTTTATCCTCTGATGATCATAAATTACATGTAACAGCAAACAAGACCATCAGTGCTAAAGAATGCTATTTTCATATAGTTTTTCTCAATGCCTTTGTCATGGGTATACGCTCACCCAGGAACAACAGCTGGCGTAGTAAAAACACTACCGCTTTTGTCCAAAGGGGGGCGCTAGAATTAACACACACTGAAAGTTCCTCAGAGCACCTTTAACTTAAAACCTAGTTTTTCGAAAAATTTCAGAAATAAGTGTCTTGGATGTTTTCTGCTGTTATCTATCTAACCAAATTCATTGACAAAAACAACCTTATACAGACACACACTTTTCATATGTGTCTATAAGTGTGTGTGGTTATTTGTGTGTGTGTGTGTGTATGTGTGTGTGTGTGTGTGTGTGTGTGTGTGTGTGTGTGTGTGTGTACAAACATGGGAGATTTTGAATGGAAAAATTAGCTGAGAGGCAATAAAAAAATTGAACCTATTTTTTTTCACAAAATATCTTCCAGTGTGCATCCAGCCCCTTCAATAGGGAGACAACATTCAAGGCAATCAATAGAATATTATATTTAAAAAGGAAGTACTGTACAATAGTCACATCACAGTCCAGCGGAGAGGACAGAGAGAGAGAGAAGGAAAGAAAGATGGCGCTCAGTTATTTTTATTTTTAAACATCAGATTTTTTAATTTTTTTTTAATTTTTTTTTTTTGTTACTTTGTACAACGTTTTTTTAAGTCCCAAGTCATTACTGAAGCGAACACACACACACACACACACATGAAAATCACCAGTGTGTGTGTATGTGTCGCTTATTTCTTTCTCTTCTGTACACGGTTAGGGTGTGTGTGTGTGTGTGTGTGTGTGTGGGTTGTCACAGGCGCACACGTAAATGCACACACACACACAAATATGCAAGTAGGCAAGCATGCCCTCTCTTATTCACATAGAGTTAAGTGCACACACTCTCAAACTCTCTCTCACACACACACAAACACACTCACTCACACACACACACACACACACACACACAAACACACACACACACACACACACACACACACACACACACACACACAGGTTGGGTTTTCGGTTCAACACAAAGCAGTTTCATCTTGCAGTGTGGTTCCTGGTTTTGCGTTGAAAATGATGACAGTCTCAACAGCGAATCAGGAGAGAGTATTTCAGCCAGTAGCCAATTAGAAGAGAGTATCTCAGCCTTCATCCAATCAGAAGAGAGCATTTCAGCCCTTAGCCAATCAGAATGAGCTGAGCGCCTCCAGTGCCACTTCATAGCAGAACTTATACTGTTCCTGTGGAGGGGAAAAACAGAGAGGGAAAAATGAGTAAGTTTATGTTGTCTGTCTGTCTGTCTGTCTGTCTGTCTGTCTGTCTGTCTGTCCGTCCGTCCGTCCGTCCGTCCGTCCGTCCGTCCGTCCGTCCGTCCGTCCGTCCGTCCGTCTGTCTGTCTCTCTATCCGTCTGTCTGTCAGTCTGTATGTTTTTTTTTTTCGTTTTTTTTTTAACCTTTATTTCTACAGGTAAATCCCATTGAGACCGAAGGCTCTTTTACAAGGGAGACCTGTTTTCCTTTCCCACGTTACCATTCACACACACATTCACACACCGATAGCAGGCCAACTATCGACATTCACACGAGGCAAGGTGTATGTAATGTTATTTATTGCCTTTATATTGTAGGTCAGAAAACAATACAAGGAAATGTACTGTAGGTAGCACTCCTAGAGACAAAGGTAAGTCAAGGATTGATTGCAATTCAACATTTTAAGATTTACGACTAAATGTTTGGTTGAATGTCTTAAAGATGGAGTCAGTGATTCTGAAAAAGTCTGTCTGACTGTCTGTCCGTCCGTCCGTCCGTCCATCCATCCATCTATCTATCTATCTATCTATCTATCTATCTATCTATCTATCTATCTATCTATCTATCTATCTATCTATCTATCTATCTATCTATCTATCTATCTATCTATCTATCTATCTATCTATCTATCTATCTATCTATCTATCTATCTATCTATCTATCTATCTATCTATCTATCTATCTATCTATCTATCTGTCTATCTGTCTATCTGTCTATCTGTCTATCTGTCTGTCTGTCTGTCTGTCTGTCTGTCCGTCCGTCCGTCCGTCTGTCTGTCTATCTATCCGTCTGTCTGTCTGTCCTCACCATAGTCTCCACCATGTTGGTTTTGTTGTTTCTCAGCGTCTTCACGGTGTGGAAAACGTCCACGATGTTCTGCTGCTGGATCATCTCGTTGATGCTGCAGATCGCACAGAACGTTCCGGAACGCCCGCCGCCCGTTCTAGAATGGAATGGAGAGGGAGAGGGGAGAGAGAAGAGATATTTAATATGGAGGAGAATGCATTTTAAATAGCCATTTTTTATCTGATAACAAGCTACTATACTGCATTTATAAAATAAAATAAAAACATTGCTTTCAAATGACAGTTCTTAACCCTAGTCAGTTATCTTGGGAAATCAGTGAATATTTCCTCACGATGTGCTGCATGTCTGTGAAACAAATCACTGAAACAAAACCCAGTGTCAATACACAGCCTAGGCTCTGTGAATGGGTATGTTGCTAGCTACGTTTGGGCCCCTTTGTTAACACACCCGTTTACAGAGGCTGTGTTTTTTGGCGGAGTTTAAGTCTTTTTATTAGACTTTTAATCGGATAATAAC
>NC_137233.1:3690772-3693272 GCF_949987685.1 Ammodytes marinus | reverse complement strand
TGTGTGTGTGTGTCTGTTTATCGTGTGTGTGTGTGTGTATGCGTCAGCCCCAGCAGTAAATCAGTCTGACAGTGATGCCTTTGCTTTGGGTGGTTTGATGCCAACTGCCTCAGGCCGGAACACTCACAACATTCCGTCTGCCGTGAAATTCTATTAAACATTCTGAGAAGATGTCTTATTTTGTTGAGTTAAAAATCCTGATTCGTTCGAAAAGGCATTTTGCTCACAGACAAGAACTATAATTGGGGCTCAACGGCATGTTAAGATATGACAAGTGCTTTATGGATCAATATGAGACCACCATTGAGACAACTGAAGGCTTTTTCTACAACAGTTGTATGCTTATTTATGACTTTTTCAGTTGTGTATTCAAAAGACAAAGTCAACAATAAAGTATAAAAATAAAATAAAAAATTAATATTACTTTTTGAATGGACTTTTCCATGATATAATAATAGATTTTTAGATGCACCTGTTTATATATAAAGAACACAGATATACAGGTGAAACTCGAAAAATTAGAATATCGTGCAAAAGTTCATTTATTTCAGTAATTCAACTTAAAAGGTGAAACTAAAATATTATATAGACTCATTAAATGCAAAGTGAGATATTTCAAGCCTTAATTTGTTACAATTGTATTTATTATGGCTTACAGCTTATGAAAACCCCACATTCAACATCTCTGAATATTTTAATATTATATAAAATTCTATAAAAAAAGGGATTTTAAATACAGAAATGTCGGCCCTACATAAAGTATAATCATCAATATGTCCTCAGTACTTGGTTTGGACTCCTTTTGCATGATTATTTTCCTCAATTCCAATTGATTTTCCATGATATTCTAATAATATGAGTTTCACCTGTAGTATAAAAACAATACATTCAAGTTCACATGGAGCTTATTATGGAAGAAGACATTTTCTCTCTATTTCACTTTCAAACTTTTTCCCCAGCTAAAATAAAAACCCAAAAAAGTAAACCTTCAGATCACACTTATATCTCTTGAGCCGGTCACTTTAGGATTAGGTCACCATGGCTACTGGAATGGCCACTCTGAGATTGGAAGAGATTTGTTGGATAGACTGTTGAATCCTTTCCAATCATAGCAAGGCTTTGGGTAGAATCGGATGAAGACATATTTTCAGTACCAAAAATATCATAAATCTCAGCCTCTAACCATCGACAAAACACCTTGTAGACTCGAAACAGGACAGAGAAATTGGATAATGGAATTATATCTACTAACATGACGTTAAAAGTGTTGCGCTCCGGTGGTGTAGTGGATAGAGCGTGTACCATATTGGCTCCGGCCTTCGTTGCAGTGGTCGCGGGTTCAAATCCGACCCGTGGACCTTTACTGCAGGTCATCCCCCCCCTCTCTCTCTGTCTCCCCATTTCAACTCTGTACCATCTGATAAAGCTTGAAAATGCCAAAAAAATAATCTTAAAAAAAAAAGTGTTAAAGGTGCTGTCAAGCTATTCTGGAGAACGCTTGTTCTTAAAAAATAAGCCGGAAATGCATTTTTGAGACCTGTTCATAGTATTATTA
Organism: Ammodytes marinus; assembly: GCF_949987685.1. Classification (NCBI taxonomy): domain Eukaryota; kingdom Metazoa; phylum Chordata; class Actinopteri; order Uranoscopiformes; family Ammodytidae; genus Ammodytes; species Ammodytes marinus. The sequence goes on along the minus strand of NC_137233.1, from coordinate 3,691,717 downwards.
CATTATTACATTATCTCAACATTAGTTTAGTAGTTAAATCTCAACTTCTAAAGCAATTACATCAACTACACTTTCCATAATCATTCTCAACACACTATTCTGAAGGTTATCACAAAAGCATTTGTTCATATATTGTTAATTGTCTGATTTATGAAACTTATTGTCCTTAAAAACAAGCCGAACAGGCATTTTTAAGACCTATACATAGCATTTATTTTTGTTTCTAAAATGATAAAGTAGCCTAGATTCTATGTGTGAGTGTAGTTGCTTTGCTATGCTTTGCTATCACACACACACACACACACACACACACACACACACACACACACACACACACACACACACACACACACACACACACACACACACACACACACACACACACACACACACACACACACACACACACACACACACGCTCTCATCCTGCCAGCTGCTTTAGGTTGCAGTAAAGGTCAGTCTGGATGAAGAATGCCTTATAGTCTCCTCACCTTGTGTTGCTATTGTTCCTCTATCTGTTTCTATATGTCAGCCATAGGTCAGCGAATACATCTTAGAATAGTTTTGTTTGGAAAAAAACCCGAACCATTTTGTTTCTCTCGTGTCAGGCAAAGTTTGTATAACTCCACTTTGTAAACAATTGAATCAAGTCCCTAAAAGTTCTATATTTAGAGATTACGAAAATATCAGATGTCACATCATCACAAGTGCTCAATCATATTCACCCCCATCCATCTATCCATCCATCTATCCATCCATCTATCCGTCTATCCGTCTGTCCGTCCGTCCGTCCGTCCGTCCGTCCGTCCGTCCGTCCGTCCGTCCATCTATCTATCTATCTATCTATCTATCTATCTATCTATCTATCTATCTATCTATCTATCTATCTATCTATCTATCTATCTATCTATCTATCTATCTATCTATCTATCCATCTATCCATCC
>NC_137233.1:3680772-3688272 GCF_949987685.1 Ammodytes marinus | reverse complement strand
CTCGTAGTTAGCAATGTTATTGTCAATGCTCAGTTTTTAGAGGACTGATTTAGTAAATGTAAGCAACATGTATTTGAATGAATTTTTAAACTTCCTCGTCACTAAAATGAGGACACTTAGCCAAGACGAAATCGTTATGCTGACTTCTACTAACTTCTCGTCGGAGTGGATTGAGGAGTCTAAAAAGGTGCTCTTTGAAGTCTGTCCGAACACGACACAACGATGTGTTATGCACAAAGGTCCCCAGAAGGATGTTAATAACGTTAAGGCCTGCCTAAAGATTCTGAACGAATGTGGGGAAGATATTCCCAGATTTGTTTCTTATTATCTAGATGAGCTTCCTCCTGTCACGTTTAGCAGCATTGATGTTTCTGCCCTACTTGGCAGGATTGAACAGCTTAACAAGGAAGTATCCAGCATGAAAATGATTCTTGTAACTCAAGCAAGTATTAGTGATGACCTGCGGGTGCTAACAGCGGCTATGGACCGGCGGGTGGCTGTGCTAGAGAGGCCTAATGGATCACCTGCACCCGATATCACCGGTGATGTTCAGGAGGAAGAGCAGCTGGGTGTGCGCGCTCTGACATCGGAGTTTGCACCGGGAGCTACGGCAATGAATATCCCTCCACTAACTCTGACCCAGTCGCCTAAATGGAGCGAGGTTGTGAGAGACAGTCGGCGTGCTAAGCCGGGGCCGAATAACGCCAATGCCTCGGGGCATTCTCAGCCAAAACCCCGTCATTTGCGTGAACCTAACCTGCGTGAACCCAAGAGACGTGAGAGGAAGCAGATGGGAATAGTTGGAACTGGCGACGGGAGTAATATTCGAGTTGTCACAACCAAGTTGGTGAGTGTGTTCGCCACACGATTTGCTCCTGATATGGAAGCTGACACCTTACGTGACTATCTGACACATAAACTGGGCAGATCGGTGTCATGTCGGAGAATTGAATCAGCACGGGACAGATTCAGCTCTTTTCATATCATGGCTGAATGCAATGAAGTAGATGAGATGTACGATCCGCAGCTGTGGCCAGCAGGAATTTACGTTCGCCGTTACTATGAAGCCCGTCAGCCCCGTGTCGCATCAGCTGGTGGAGATCACGCAGCTGAGCGTGCCACTGGAGCCCAGCGCAAAGCCAATGCAGCTGTTCTGTCTCCTGGTGGCCGAAGCCTGGAGCCCACTACATCCAACGACAATGGGCAAGTGAATCATGAGCAGTCTGTGTAGAAAATAAATCCCTATCATGAAGTTTCGAGTTGGGTCGTATAATGCGCGTGGCCTCCGTCTTGGACACAGTCCAGGGGATAGGTCACGTCGTTTTATTGTAGATGAACTTCTTGGGTTCTGTGATGTTTTGTGTGTTCAAGAGACTTTCTTAGCCAAACAGGATTTGGAAGGTCTAAATGCATTACATAATGAATTTTATGGGGTAGGAGAATCTACTACTGATCTAACTACTAAAATTGTCCGAGGTAGGATACCCGGCGGTGTAGCTATCCTCTGGAATAAGAAATATGATCCACTTATTTCAGTGGTAAGATTGGGAGTGGATTGGGCTATTGGTATAGAGTTTAATTGTCATGATACAAAGTTTATCCTCATAAACATATACACTCCTTATGAGTGTTATGTCAATGAAGCAGAATATCTTAATCGATTAGCATTTCTTGGCTCTTTTATTCAAGATAATGCCTCAACCTGTATTTTCATTGTAGGAGACATGAATGCTGACATCTCTGATATGAATTCTCTCTTTGCTAGACATCTAATTAATTTTTGCTCTGATGCTGGTTTAGTACTCTCAAGCAAGGTTTTCCTGCCTGCTGATAGTTACACTCACATCAGTGAAGCATGGCATTCTACCTCATGGTTAGATCACTGTGTTGGTACAACTGATGCTCATGACTCAGTGGATGCCATGGAGATTCATTATGAGTTTGCAAATGCTGATCATATACCATTTTCTTTGTCTGTGAATGTTGAGAAGCTACCCGCTTTGTCTACTGTGGCTAGTAGCATCAACACAGGGAGACTGGATTGGTCTAAGCTAACTGAAGAAGATGTCCAGAATTATTTAATTAATACTGATAGGTTGCTGGGAAACATTTCATTGCCTAAAGATGCCATACAATGTTGTGATATTAACTGTAAAAATTCGCAACATATTAATGACCTATGTGTTTTATATGATTTAATTGTGAAATCACTTCATGCTGCCTGTAGGCCTTTTTATAAATTCCAGTGTGGGCTTCAGAATATCAAGCCTGGATGGAATGAGCATGTGGCAGGGCTTCATGCCGAAGCTAGGAGGGCTTTTAAAGCCTGGATAGTGTCTGGTAGAGACAGACAGGGACCTTTATTTGAACAGAAGAAACGTGCAAATGCACATTTTAAATACGCACTTCGATACATCAAAAGGAATGAGAACTCGCTGAGGTCTGAGTCTCTGGCATGTAAATTACAATATAAAAACTATAATGATTTCTGGAAAGAGATTAGAGCCATGAACAATAGTAAATTGCCCTTACCTACAGATATTGGGGGAGTCAGTGGATCAGATGCTATCTGTCAGATGTGGCGACAACATTATAATGAGTTGTTTAACTGTAATGGGAGGAATAATTTTGAGGTTGGATATGTTTATAATAATGAAAATGTGGTTATTAATTCAGAAGAGATACAATCTGCAGTATTGGGTTTAGATGACAACAAAGCTTGTGGTGCTGATAAAATAACTGCTGAACATCTAAAATATGCTAGCAGGAAACTTATTACTCTGCTTGCTATATGTATGACAGGATTCTTAGGCCATGGGTCTCTGCCTGAAGCCATTTTACCAGTACTATTAGTCCCTGTTCTTAAGGACAAAGCTGGCAAAATAAACAGCATAGACAATTATAGGCCCATAGCTTTAGCCAGCATTGTTTCCAAAATCTTGGAGAAAATCCTCCTTAGCAGGTTGGAAAAGTACATTCTTACCACAGATAACCAATTCGGTTTTAAACGTAAACATGGTACTGATATGTGTATATTTGCCTTAAAGGAAATTTTAGACCGATATAATAGCTTGAATTCCACTGTCTTTACGTGTTTTATAGATGCTTCCAAGGCATTTGATCGTGTGAATCATCAGAAACTGTTCCTTAAGTTGCATCATAGAGGAGTGCCTAAAGTCATTATTAGAATCTTAGTCTACTGGTACGCTCGTCAGTCTATGCAGGTGAAATGGGGGGATTCTGTGTCAGAACCTTTCTATGTTGGTAACGGTGTACGCCAAGGTGGAATCCTATCTCCTTTTCTTTTTAATGTGTATATGGACGAATTGTCACAGCAGTTGAATGCATGCAATACAGGATGTGTGATTGGCAATAGCCTCATTAATCACCTTATGTATGCAGATGATTTGGTTATATTTTGCCCATATAGTGCTGGCTTACAACAACTTTTGAAGGTTTGTTCCCAATACGGTGTGGATTTTGATATTCGATATAATGCAAATAAAAGCAATATTATGATTGTCAGAGGCAAAGAAGACAGGAAATTGGTATTTCCTGATTTCTTTTTATCTGGTACTGCTCTTAAAGTATGTGATGATGTGAAGTATTTAGGCCACCATTTTGTTAATGATTTGTCAGATGATAAAGACATTAAAAGACAGTGTCGTAAGATGTATGGTCAAGCCAATATGCTTGCACGTAAATTTAACATGTGTTCTACTGCTGTAAAGGTTGCGCTATTTAGAGCATTCTGTACTCCGCTATATACTGCTCATTTGTGGCGTGCTTACAGAAAAAGCAATATGAAAAAACTAACTGTGGCGTATAATGATGGAATGCGGATACTTCTCAGAATACCGAGATGGTCTAGTGCCAGTCAAATGTTTGTAAATGTTGGTGTGCCTACCTGTCATGCTTTAATTAGGAATTTGATGTATCGTTTTATATGTAGAGTGACAGCATCACAAAACAGTATTATTCAGGCATTGGCCAAGCCTGGGCTCAGCTCTGTCAGGTTCTCATCTACACTCTGGAGACATTGGAGGGCATCTTTGTATACTGCAAGTGTTGTATGCTGATCTCTTATTTTATTTTTATTTTATTTCTTTTTAATCTGCATGCATTGGTGTGCTTTTTGTTGTTATTTATGTATTGACTCTATTTTTTTTATATACATTGTACTATGGATCTTCATGTGTCCTGAATAAAATCATATATATATATATATATGTAGCGTCTTCCAATCAATAAATAAATACCAACAGAAACCACAAAACATCTTAAACCAATTATAAAACACACGTCTTTAGCATTATAAAATAAATAAATAAACAAGATCTTGATTTTAAATAATAAACATAGACTTACATCCATTTAGTTTAGTTCAAAATGTAGCGTCTTCCAAAAAATGAATCAATAACAGTAGGCACACAAGACAAATACACACGTCTTAACTGTAAAAAAATTATAAAATAAACAAGATTCTGATTGAAACTACTTAACAAATCAATTCTAATACAGAAGTCTTTAGCATTATATTTTGATGATAGTAATACACATACACTTACATCCATGAGCGCAGTGTTGATGCAGTTGGAGCTCTCTAGTAGTTAGCAATGTTATTGTCAATGTAAGCTAAATGTAGCATCTTCCATTAAATAAATAAATGCCACCAATAGGCAGAAAACTACTTAACAAACCAACTCTAATAAACGTTTTCAGCATTGGAACATTTGAAAGTTATTGTAAATCCAAAGTTTTTATCACAGTCATTTAGTGGACTGATTAAACCTGCAGTGTGTAGAATTGTGGGTTTTATTTCCTAGCAGATTTTGTAGAAAGTAATTATAATATCCATAAGTACATTTAATTTGGTGCATAATAGCTGAAAAAAATATTTTGAATTATTTTTTTTTCCCTTAGAAAGGGTCTCATATATGTCCATATTTCTGCATATTTTGGACCAAGGCCTAGTGCCGCCATCTTGAAAGTGTCATAGTTGGAATGTCATCAGGTGCATTGTTTAAAATTTAGAATTGTTCTTGTCCTTGAAGGCCACTGTAGCTTCTGTTATTATTCGAAAGGGTTGGGGTTACCCAGGGAGCGTTGCATTCTAGAACTTTGTAGAACTTTCTTGATGATGTCATATTACACACTGCACCTTTAAGTAATAAATTTATAAAAAAATAAATACCAACAGTAGGCAAAAGACTAGACAACAAACCAAGGCTAACAGGCAAGACTTTAGCAATGTAATTGTCAATTCAAAATGTAAGCTAAATGTAGCATCTTCCAAAAAAAAAATAAATGCCAACAATAGGCACACACATACTTAACAAACCTATTCTAATACAGAAGTCTTTAGCATTATATTGTGATGATAGTAATACACATACACTTACATCCATGAGCGCAGCGTTGATGTAGTTGGAGCTCTCCCCGTCCACGGAGATGAGGAAGGGCAGGCAGCGGTCGGCCGACAGCACCTCCACACTGCGGTTCTTATCGTGGTTCCTAGGCAACAGGCCCACGCTGCAGTCCTCCGGGCGCACTCTAGGGGTCACTATGTTCAACGTCTGGGAGGGAAGAGAGAGAGAGTGTGTTAGTGTGTGTGTGTGTGTGTGTGGGGGGGGGGGGGGGAGTGTGTGTGTGTGTGGGGGGGGGGGGAGGGAGGGGAGTGTGTGTGTGTGTGGGGGGGGGGAGTGTGTGTGTGTGTGTGGGGGAGGGGGGTGTAGGTGTGTGTGTGGGGGGGAGGGGGGTGTAGGTGTGTGTGTGTGTGTGTCTCTCTCTCTGTCTGTCCCTGTGTGTCCCCTCTCACTTGGAACTCATCTTTGATCTGGCTGGAGTTGGTCTGAGGGTCCAGTCTGTGTGTGTGTGTGTGTGTGTGTGTGTCCCTGTGTCTGCTTTTGTGCATGTCTCTGTGTGTGTGTGTGTGTGTGTGTGTGTGTGTGTGTGTGCCTCTCTCTGTCTGTGTGTGTGTGTGTGTGTGTGTGTGTGTGTCTCTGTCTCTCTCTCCGTGTGTCTCTGTGTGTGTGTGTGTGTGTGTGTGTGTGTGTGCCTCTCTCTGTGTGTGTGCCTCTCTCTGTGTGTGTGTGTGTGTGTGTGTGTGTGCCTCTCTCTGTGTGTGTGTGTGTGTGTGTGTGTGTGTGTGTCTCTGTCTCTCTCTCCGTGTGTCTCTGTGTGTGTGTGTGTGTGTGTGTGTGCCTCTCTCTGTGTGTGTGTGTGTCTCTCTCTCTCTCTCTCTCTGTGTGTCCCTGTGTCCCTCTCTCACCTGGAACTCGTCTTTGATCTGGCTGGAGTTGGTCTGTGGGTCCAGTCTGCTGATGTTGTAGTAAATGGCTCTGAACTCACACACAGGAATCGCTGTGTTTCCACAAAGACACGCCTCCAAGATGGCGTCGTGGACAAACACGTATTGTTCCTGAAAAAATTAACAAGATAAAAAAGGTTAAAAAATATATTTCAGGGGTGATCCAGTGGTGTAGTGGATAGAGCGCGTACCATATTGGCTCCGGCCTTCTTTGCAGTGGTCGTGGGTTCAAATCCGACCCGTGGACCTTTACTGCAGGTCATCCCCCTCTCTCTCTCTCTCTCTCTCTCTCTATCTCTCTCTGTCTCCCCATTTCAACTCTGTACTGTGAAATAAAGCTTGAAAATGCTAAAGAATATCTAAAAAAAAAAAAAATGTATTTCACGGAAAAAGAAAATGTAATAATCTCTTGATTTAGGCTTATAAGTCTTAAACCATTTAAGTACTCACTTAGCTAAGAACAATTTTGTTGCATTTTTTCCAAATCGGTCCAAATTTGAGGCTATACAGACAGTAAAAATTGTATTATTTTTCTGAAGTGATTGGTGACACAAGTTTTGTGTCACCAAAACAATATTTAGGGATTTTCATTAACATACTAAATGTATTTTTACGGGTTAAAGGCCTATTTCATCGGTTGGAATATGAAGGTGTATTGAACTCTGAGATCCTATTTAGTATAAATGTGCAAAACATTTTTAAATCGGATCATCTTAGCCTGAGAAAAGGCAGAAAGAGTGTTTTATGGTCTCACTGTCTAACCCTACAGTTTCCTTCTTGTGACATCACAGTAAGGGTTAGGATTAACAGGACAGCTGGGCCAAGGGAAGACTGAGGGAAGACTGAGGGAAGAAAAACCTCATTCATTATATTATAATAGTTATTTTATAATGATAGAACGCTGGTTCCATATGGGTGAAGTATTCCTTTAACGTACACTGTATCCCTGTGACTTGAACAGTACTTTCTCAGTGTGGCTGTTAGCATTGCCATCTCTTGGACATAGTGAGTGGTTTGGGCTAAGCTGCTATCTGCCTCCTAACTCATTATTTCTGCTCTTGTGCTCATTTGTCAACGTTAAAACCATACAAGTGATTTAAAGCGAGCAGAGCTTTTCTTCACTCTGGATCAAGGCTTCTTTGTAGCTCCAATTAGTTTTCTGGTTTAGGCCTGGGCCACCGTGAGCTATG
>NC_137233.1:3675772-3678272 GCF_949987685.1 Ammodytes marinus | reverse complement strand
GTTTATTTATAGATACACAGATAGACAGACAGAAAGATAGACGGATAGACAGACAGACAGATAGACGGATAGACAGACAGAAAGATAGACGGATAGACAGACAGACAGATAGACGGATAGACAGACAGACAGATATACGGATAGACAGACAGACAGATAGACGGATAGACAGACAGACAGATAGACGGATAGACAGACAGACAGATATACGGATAGACAGACAGAAAGATAGACGGATAGACAGACAGAAAGATAGACGGATAGACAGACAGACAGATAGACGGATAGACAGACAGACATATAGACGGATAGACAGACAGACAGATAGACGGATAGACAGACAGACAGATATACGGATAGACAGACAGACAGATAGACGGATAGACAGACAGACAGATATACGGATAGACAGACAGAAAGATAGACGGATAGACAGACAGAAAGATATACGGATAGACAGACAGACAGATAGACGGATAGACAGACGGAAAGATAGACGGATAGACAGACAGAAAGATATACGGATAGACAGACAGAAAGATAGACGGATAGACAGACAGAAAGATAGACGGATAGACAGACAGAAAGATATACGGAAAGACAGACAGACAGATAGTAGTTTGTAGTTCCACAGCTATGAAGCAGCCGGTCCTGCCTGCTCCAGCACTGAGCACACAACACGCATAACACATCTAGTGAATAAACAGGGAAAACCTATAACATATCAAGTCAAAGGTGCTACGAAGAACTCTTAAACCTGCAGTGTGTAGAATTGTGGGTTTTATTTCCTAGCAGATTTTGTAGAAAGTAATTATAATATCCATAAGTACGTTTAATTTAGTGCATAATAGCTGAATTTTTTTTTTTTAATTATTATTTTTTACCTTAGAAAGGATCTCATATATGTCCATATTTCTGCATATTTTGGACCAAGGCCTAGTGCCGCCATCTTGAAAGTGTCATAGTTGGAATGTCATCAGGTGCATTGTTTAGAATTTAGAATTGTTCTTGTCCTTGAAGGCCACTGTAGCGTCTGTTATTATTCGAGAGGGGTGGGGTTACCCAGGGAGCGTTGCATTCTAGAACTTTGTAGAACTTTCTTGATGATGTCGTATTACACACTGCCCCTTTAAATATTTCAAAACGCATAACATATCTAGTGAATGAACAGGTAAAACTTAATCAACAAGTTTTTTAATCCTGTTGGTCCTGTGATTTTTTTTTTTTGCATTTATTTAGATTATATTTTATTTTACTACTAACTAAACGCATTAATATATCTATTGAATAAGATTATTACTTAATGGAATTATATTAAAGGAATACTTCACCCATAAGGAACCAGCGTTCTATCATTATAAAATAACTATTATAATATAATGAATGAGATTTTTCTTCCCTCAGTCTTCCCTCAGTCTTCCCTTGGCCCAGCTGTCCTGTTAATCCTAACCCTTACTGTGATGTCACAAGAAGGAAACTGTAGGGTTAGACAGTGAGATCATAAAACACTCTTTCTGCCTTTTCTCAGGCTAGGATGATCCGATTTAAAAAAAAAAAAATTGCACATTTATACTAAATAGGATCTCCGAGTTCAATACACCTTCATATTCCAACCGGTGAAGTAGGCCTTTAAGGAGAAACCATATCTAGTGAATACTGAATCAACTACATTGAAAACATGTTACATATCTAGTTAATAACAAGGGGATACTCAATCAACAGTTTATTAATCGATAGCTTGGCCTGGGATTTAGTTTATTCTCTTATTGATAAATTGTATGGTAAATGGACTTGTATAGCGCTATATCTCCGTTTATCACAGACCCAAAGTGCTTTACATAGTTCTGTTTGTACACATTCACCCACACACATTCATACACCGATAGCAGCAGCTAAGCTAACTATCGGGAGCAATTCGGGAGCAATTCGGGGTTCAGTGTCTTGCCCAGGGACACTTCGACATGTGGCGCGGAGACGGGGGATCGAACCTCCGACCCTGCACACCAGAGGCGAACTCCCTACCCACTTCGCCACTGCCGCCCCACTGCCGTATCTATGTATTTAAATGGTTGTATCTTATGTGTTAAGTATTAGGAGTTATCTGAAGTATAATGTTTTTCAAGGAACACTGTACAACTGTAAAAAGGTCAATGACTGTCTGAAAGAATAAACGTGAGAGCGAGAGAGATGGCATACCTTAAGTCTTTCTCTCACTATCTCTCTCGCTCTGTCCTAATCACAGGCACACACACACACACACACACACACACACACGCACACACCCTCTCCCCCTCTTCCACACACACACACACACACAAACATGTACGGACTTTAATACCCTGTGTCAGGTGTTAAGGGGACACATCCTGAAACAGTATAATATCCTTTGGGGGCGGAAAAAAAGAAAAAAGAAAGAGGGATGGCCGGGGGCAGACTAGCAGATGGATGGGAGGAAGAGGTTAGTGATTGGGAGTGATAGCAACGGTCGTCACGGGAGATA
>NC_137233.1:3668272-3670772 GCF_949987685.1 Ammodytes marinus | reverse complement strand
TTGGGGTTGGTCGTCAAATTTTTTTGGGGGTTGGTTGTCACATGTTATCTCAAGGCTGCAGCCAGAAAAGGAACCCAATAACGAAAGAAATTGTCAAGCTGTATCCTCACTGACACCCCAGAGAAGGAAATAATAGAGCAGGAAAAGGCAGCTAGCAAGCAAAAGAAAAAAGGGCAACAAAATCAAAACAACCCAGTGCATCCCAAACTAGACCAGCTGCCAAGGCTACAGAACGTTATGTAGGCCTATTTGTCAACTTGACAATGCAATTAAACATTCAAATTTGGTTCTGCCTCCTTGCCTTCTTTTTAAGATTTTTCCCATTAAGATAACATTGTGACAAACAACCCCATAGTGTGTGACAACCGACCCCTTGATGGGGTTGGTTGTCACAATGTGTCAGAGTGTCTTTGATGGTAAATTACTTCTTCATTACAATAAGTTGGAAAAAAAGAGAGACACACATTTCTAGCCAACACCTTAAGCTTCAATTTAATGTAGGAATGGCTATTGACAGATGTTTTGGTGATGAGCAATTCTCACTAGAGTAAAAAGTGTGCCTACTTACCCCGTTCTCCCCTACTTTAAGTGACCAAAAAGATTAAAAACACTCTCTTTACAAGTCAAATGCTAAGGAATACAGAACCAATTAACATGCTTTCAATAGACAAACAAAGATTTTGAGACATATGATTGTACGGCGTAACAAAAGTTATTGGACTGATTCTAATTGAATTTTTTTTTACAAAACCTAGATAAGAAATACATTACACTGCATTTATTGCGGCCAAATTATAGCATTTTGACGATTGATTTTTTTTCGGAACAACTAAAGTTGACATTCTGATGCTTTATAGATAAGAATTTAGTGAGTACCTTACTGGAACAAAGACATATTCCCCTTACATTCTATATTTTCATACTCAGGAGATTTAGACAACATATCTCTAAAAATCTGAATAAAACTGGGTTCATAAAACATCTGAGACAACACCTAATAGCTGTCCACATTACAGATTAGATGCTGACTTGCTATTTTTAAATGTTGTTTTTTGTGTATTGATGGTTCCGTTACTATGTTTTGTGATGGTTCTTCTTTGTATATACTTTATAGGTTTGTGTTCCTTGTATATGTTTTGTGTGGACCCCAGGAAGAGTAGCTATTGTTTCTGCATCAGCTACTGGAGATCCTAATAAAATCAAATCAAATCAAAATTCCATATGGAATTAAAGGGGTAGGATTAAATAAGTGTATACTTCTTCCTGCTCCTTTTCGGGCATGTCACATCAATACAGATAATTTTTTTTCTTTTTTTTTTTCTTTTTGTGAAGTCTTTTAAACATAAATTTTGTTTGTTGTATTTTTGTGCTTTTCATTTAGTTTTGTATTGTTTTTGATATGTCTGAAATAAAATAAAAAGTAAAATTCCCTATGTCAGTGTCTCACCTCAAAAGTCTCCTGCTATTTCATTTATATCCAACATAATACTGCTTGTGTCCCTAACCGCTCTATTTAGTGTTTGACATGTGTTTTCGAGCGAAGCCACGATTCAGATAACTGCCTCAAATTTCCCAATTTTCTTGACAGCGGTATAATAAATGTATGAGCCTGTCTTCACGACATGATACCGCTTTAATAATTCAGACCAATCGATTCCTGCCATTCTGAGATGAGCAGGGCTTAAACGGTGAGAGCTTTACGACTGCCACAGCTCAGTTCACTATTTAAAGGATAGCACTGTTGTTTATTCCAGCTCATGTTCAGGCTATATTATAAGGTTATGGTCCGAAAAGTGGTGTTGTGGGAAAAGTATTCAGAGATAGAAGTACAAAGAAAGAAAGAGCAGAATAAGATTGAGTGAAAGAAGGATGTAGAGGAGAGAGAGAGAGAGAGAGAGAGAGAGAGGGAGAGAGAGTGACAGAGGCTTAGATAGAGAGATAGAGAGAGAGATAAGGAGAGAGAGAGAAAGAGAGATATAGATAGAGAGAGAGAGAGAGAGAGAGAGAGAGATAAAGTGAGAGATAGAGAGAGAGAGAGAGAGAGAAATAGTGAGGAAAAATACAAAAACACCAAAACCAAAAGGCGATTCAATAACTGGTCTTGCCATTGATTTGCTCTCTTGTGGTGTTGAAATTACTTTTCTGAATCGATAGAGAAACAAGTAGGGGAAGGTGGGGTGATTTGTGCAACTTTTTACTCAAAGTGATTTTAAAGTGAGGCCTTGACAGTTATGTCTCCAACTCAAATATGTACATATATTTCAGGATGTTGTGCATCCCTGGCAATAAAAACTTTGGATCTGGAATAAACTGTTTAAGAAATATGGCTTTCGGAAAAAAAGTTGTCTTGTCGCACAAATCACCCCACGTAGTGGGGTGATTTGTGCGTCATTGTGTCACAATGACAAAGTCACCATCATCATCTTTCTGGCCATCTGAACTCTCATCAGTGGTGTCGTTAAGTGGAATTGAGATGTCACTCTCTACTGAGCTACTGTAG
>NC_137233.1:3618272-3623272 GCF_949987685.1 Ammodytes marinus | reverse complement strand
TTTCAGCTAGTATGCACTAAATTAAATGTACTTATGGATATTATAATTACTTTCTACAAAATCTGCAAGGAAATAAAACCCAAAATTCTACACACTGCAGGTTTAAGTAGTGTTTTTGTTTTCTCCCATGCCGTGCACCATTGTTTTGTTCTGTTATCATTTGACCGTTGTGCTCCATACCATGTACTATGGTCGAGAGCCGTACATAAATGCAATGAAATGTATTTGTGTGTCTGTACCTAATTAACCACCAAAGGCTCTTGATCCGTATGAAAACCTCACTTCCCTAGCGCAGTCTGCTAACTTCTTAACCTTTATTTATACAGGTAAATCCCATTGAGTCCGAAGACTCTTTTGCAAGGGAGACCTGTTTTCCTTTCCCACGTTACCATTCACACACAAATTCATACACCGATAGCAGCAGGCTAACTATCGACATTCACACAAACAGTAGCGTGTGGCTGTCCTTGGGCCCGGCAGTGAAAAGCTGACACTGTCGTTGTGAGGTGACAGAGAACAGTGTTGTGTAACCTTTTAACATACATCAGTGTCGACCAAATTGATTTTTTTTTAAAGGAAAACGTGTTTGCACATGAAATGCTCTACGCTATGCTGCGCTGGCTTTCTAACTGATCCACTGGATTTACGTCGCATTGATGTTAATACTAGTGCCGGGTGTGTGTGTGTGTGTGTCTGCATATATAGATTCCTCTGTGTGTGTGTGTGTGTGTGTGTGTGTGTGTGTGTGTGTGTGTGTGTGTGTGTGTGTATGTGTGTGTGTGTGTGTGAGAGTCAACTTTACGATGTGTCCTTGTCTTTTATGCATATAGCTGTGACTTGTGTAGGCTATAGTATGTGTGTGTAAGTGTTGGTTTTGTCTACGGGTGCTTTTATGTGCAAGGTTTTCAAAGAAAGAGATTGTGTGTGTGTGTGTGTGTGTGTGTGTGTGTGTGTGTGTGTGTGTGTGTGTGTGTGTGTGTGTGTGTGTGTGTGTGCGTGTGTGTGTGTGTGTGGCTGTGACGGAACAAAATCCCATTTCCATAGCTGAGAAAACACCTGAGCTATGGAGAAGGCTATTCAGCTGGTTCAAACAAAAACGCTCACACACACACACACACACTCACACACACTTTCTCCCACACACTTTCTCCCACACACACACACACACACACACACACACACACACACACACACACACACACACACACACACACACACACACACACACACACACACACACACACACACACACACACACACACACACACACACACACACACACACACACACACACACACACACACTCACACACACACACACACACACACACAGCTAAACCTTGCTCTGCAGTGCACAGTGGATTTACCCAAGCTTCCTCTCCGCGGTATTGATCCCTCACTCCGTATTTCTCTTTCATTGTCGTCTTAATAACTTTCTTCTCTCTCTCTCTCCTCCTCTCTCTCCCTCTCTCTCCCTCCCTACCCCTCTCTCTCTCTCTCTCCCTCTCTCTCCCTCTCTCTCTCTCCTCCCTCCCTCTCTCTTTCCTTCTCTCTCTCCCCCCTCTCTCTCTCTCTCTCTCTCTCTCTCTCTCTACCTTCCCTCTCTCTCTCCCCGTCTCTCTCTCCCTATCTCCCTCTCTCTACCTCTCTATCTCCTTCCCTCCCTCCTCCCTCCCTCCCTCCCTCCCTCTTTCTTTCGAGCTATTAAATATGATCCTCACCGGTGCTATTCAAGCTTCTGGTGCTATTGTACCATTTTCAAAAGACTAAAAGACCTTGAAATGTGTCTAAATATTGAACCATTTAGACAGTTACCAACCAATTTCTTCACAGTAAATGAAATGTTCTATATCCACGTTTTAAGGGGTGACATCTAGCTTCAATGGAGGCCAAGTCATGACTATGGTTGCGTTCCGAATCGCATACTCTTTTTTTTTTCTATTCTACATACTACAGCCGACGATAAAAATTATCTAGTTAGAATGCAGTAGGCATACTATTGGGACATACTTTACTCTCTTATTTCATCATAACATTGCACCTTGATCTTGCCTCTTGCTTTTATATCCGTCGCATCCCTGTTTGTTTTCATATGGAGGCTTCGTCGATGTGACGTCACTTCACGTGCGCACTGGATTGTGGGTCAGAATCGCCCAAATAGGATGCACTTTTCAACACTAACAATATTGGCCGCATGAAGTAGGACATCCGGGTACTTCTAACCATCCTAAATCTGGCCACAAGAATCGGGACATCCTAAATCTTTTTTCTACCATACTATATAGAAAGTATGCGATTCGGAACGCAACCTAAATTAACCACATTTGGGTCTTAATTAAAATCAAAGTTGTATGTGGTAAAGTGTGTAGTGACCAATTGACTCTTTACTGCATTGTATAGAGTCTATTCCGCACTCTCTTCTGTGTTACTGTACATTGGTATTACATGTCTATATCTATATATCTGCTGCGCACACACACACACACACACACACACACACACACACACATACGGAGAAACAGACACACACACATACGGAGAGACAGACACACACACACACACACACACACACACACACACACACACACACACACACACACACACACACACACACACACACACACACACACACACACACACACACACACACACACACACACACACACACGCTTGGCCTTGGCGGTTGATCGTGATGGAAATGATGATGACAGCAACATGTTTGGAGGGTAATTTGCAGGTGCCCACTCTGCACTAATTTACTCCCTCCGATCCATACTATAATATGCTACGCTCGGCTTCACGTGAACACAGTAGGCACTAGGGACATGGGGAAGCTGTAGGGAGGTATATAATAATAATACTAATAATGGATAGAATTTATATAGCTTTGGGTGTCTTGAAAAGCGCTATATAAATCCTATCCATTATTATTATTTATAAACAGGTGGAACTCAAATATTTATTTATGTGTCTACTTATTTTGTCTTTTTTGTCTGTATAAAAAAAAAATGTTACAAACCCATTAAAATATAAGTTGAACAAAAACAAAGTGTCCTATTGATCTTTTTCCTATCGCTTATACAGTATTCTGTTGTCAAAGCCATTTGTCTTCACAGTAACAATGAGAGTTTAGTCTCAGGCATCTTGTCTTTTTGTTTCTAGTTGTAGAGAACAGATGGTGTGACAAAACGCTAACGTCATGTTCACAAGATGTATGACAGAGAATTTGCTCCGTCGCGCGAATCGCTCAAGCGTTCTTTTGCATTCTGCTAAATCATGCCTTCATAAGCATCAGCAAATGTGTGCATGTGTGTTGTGTGTGTGTGTGTGTGTGTGTGTGTGTGTGTGTGTGTGTGTGTGTGTGTGTGTGTGTGTGTGTGTGTGTGTGTGTGTGTGTGTGTGTGTGTGTGTGTGTGTGTGTGTGTGTGTGTGTGTGTGTAAAATTATTTTTTCTCTCGATTGAATTTGTTCACTTTCCTTTGGTCGGTAAGTTTAACTGAAGCAAATTAAGACACAGATGGGGTGTTTATCATTGTCATATTTCTTTCTGAATACAGTAGCTGTCTGCCTGTCTGCCTGCCTGTCTGTCTGTCTGTCTGTCTTTCTGTCTGTCTTTCTGTCTCTGTTTGTGTCTGTCTGTCTGTCTGTCTGTCTGTCTGTCTGTCTGTATGTCTGTCTGTCTGTCTGTCTTTCTCTCTGTTTGTGTCTGTCTGTCTGTCTGTGTCTGTGTCTGTCTGTCTGTCTGTCTGTCTGTCTGTCTGTCTTTCTGTCTCTGTTTGTGTCTGTCTGTCTGTCTGTCTGCCTGTCTGTCTGTCTGTCTGTCTGTATGTCTGTCTGTCTGTCTGCCTGCCTGTCTGTCTGTCTGTCTGTCTGTCTGTCTCTGTTTGTGTCTGTCTGTCTGCCTGTCTGTCTTTCTGTCTGTCTGTCTGTCTGCCTGTCTGTCTGTCTGTCTGTCTAGTATGGAATTGAAAAATTAATGAGAAGTTAAAAGTTAACATTTTTTTATAATGTGTGAGAAATGGGGTCGTAGAAAATTGGCTACTGGGTATTCAGGCCTATAGTTGCAGGTGGAAAGATGACAAAAATGATCTATTTGTATTTTATCTCTGGATATGTGGTTGTTAATTGATGATTAGAACTGATTTGTGGCGAGGTTTATCATGTATTTGTTCTGTTGTTTTTGTGTTGGTGGAATATATTATACTTTATTTTGAACCCAAATCACAAAACATGCATTCTATCTAACTTCTATCTTATTTCCTCTATAAAACATACAATTAGTATGGGTCCTTTTTTTCTGGAATAGGGGAAGGTGGGGTGATTTGTGCATTTTGGAAGTTGCAAAACCCCTTGTTTCTAGAAAACCGTGGAAGAAATTGGAAATGTGACCACATATTTAAGAAGAGCCATCCATTTGACTCATCCTGTAAAGAAGGGAGACACAAGGAATAAGATATAAGCACATTTAAGCTCAAAAAACTGTGTTTTGCCTTTCAAAGTAAAATTTCCATGATCAAGGTTTTTTGATTATTGTGTCTGAACAATTATAGACACGTTTGAAAACATATGACACATGTTTTAGTGCTTTGGTATGCTACACTTTGAGTCTATATAGTTAGCACAATGTCAACCCTAAATTGCTGCATCATGCCTATTATCCAAAATTCTGGGGATGGGGTGATTTGTGCGCAAGGGCCTGGGTGAGTTATAAGTAAGTAAGTAAGTAAAATGTATTTATAAAAGCACATTTATGACAGTTTGCACTGTCCAAAGTGCTGTACATAGTGCATTCAGTAGGTAAACAATGAAGGTAAAATAACAATAACCAAAATAAAAGACGTAAAGCCCATACATCCACATAAACACAGATAGTAGTGCAGAGGTAAGTAAGTAGTGCAGAGGTTAATGGGGAGGAAACACCAGGGTGTACATATGGGTTTTGAGCCTTGATTTAAAGGCAGAAATGTAGGGGGAATCACATTTGTCAGGTGGCAGTTGGTT
>NC_137233.1:3610772-3615772 GCF_949987685.1 Ammodytes marinus | reverse complement strand
GAGGCAAGATCAAGGCGCAATGTTATGATGAAATAAGAGAGTAAAGTATGTCCCAATAGTATGCCTACTGCATCCTAACTAGATTATTTTTATCGTCGGATGTAGTATGTAGAATAGAAAAAAGAAAGAGTATGCGATTCGGAACGCAGCCAAGGTGTCATGCCCTTTGTGGCTTTAGACTTGTTTGTTTATTTTTAAATATTTTTTATACTGGCTTTAAATTGAGCCATTTTGTGTCAGTAGTCTCTATTCTAAATGATGGTGCTCTGTTTGTAGTCGCTGTCCATGGTTCTGAAAACTAGATTTTTAGCCACATCTGTCTCATCCGTCTTTGTTAAAGGTGCTACAAGGCACTTTTAAATATTTCTGAAACAGTCTAATTTTTTTCTCTGATGATCATAAATGACATGTAACAGCAAACGAGACCATCAGTGCAATGAATGCTATTTTTATATAGTTTTTTCTTAATGCCTTTGTCATGGGTATACGCTCACCCAGGAACAACAGCTGGTGTAGTTAAAAAAACACTACCACTTTTGTCCAAAGGGGGGCGCTAGAATTAACACAAACTGAAAGTTCCTCGGAGCACCTTTAATTCATACAGTTTCAATGTGTATACTTGATCATAACCACCTGCTTTATATATGAGGTCCATTTTGTCCATAGCATTGATAGCTTGGTGAACTGTTTTTTTTTAAGATATTTTTTTGGGCATTTTTATGCTTTATTGATAGTGTAGAGACAGAGTTGAAATGGGGCAGAGAGGGGAGTGACATGCAGAGAACGACCGCGGGCTGGAATCGAACCAGGGTCCGCTGCTGGCCGAGGCCCATGGGGGGGGGGGGGGGGAGACGCCCTACCAACTGAGCTAAGGGCGCCCCCCTGCTTGGTGAACTGGTTGATTGCGAAAATACACTATTGTACTTTTTTAAATACCTTCTTCATACTCCATTAGCTCATTCCATTTTAGCTCAAACCGATCAATCTTTATACGAGCCACAGTATCACACACACACACACACACACACACACACACACACACACACACACACACACACACACACACACACACCAACCCGATCTCACGGCGAGGCGCGAGATACACACGCATGGACCGGCGTGTCACTCACGCGCCCTGCCTGAGCAGGGCGTGTGAGTTACGCGCGCACCTCCGTAGTCAAAATGGCGGCCGCGGTTGTTTTTGTCTATATTATAACCTCTCCCTGTCCCCTTGCCCTAACCCTAACCACCGAGGGGGCTGCAGCTAGATAGTATTGAAATGCTGGGGGAACATGTGGTGCTATTCCTGGGACAACATGTCGGCCCCTGTTGGTGCTATTCCTCCGTTCATTTAGACTATTCCTCCATTCATTTTGACGGCGGGAGGTGCGCGGGAGGTGCGCGGGAGGTGCGCGCGTAACTCACACGCCCTGCTCAGGCAGGGCGCGTGAGTGACACGCCGGTCCATGCGTGTGTATCTCGCGCCTCGGCGTGATACCAGGTTGCACACACACACACACACAGGTATTGACAAACAATGGGGAGTTTTGTCATATTTGAGTGCACGCTCGTTGGGACGAAACCACTTTTAAAAATTCAATATTTGCTGCTACCATTGATGGTGCCACACACACACACACACACGCACACACACACACACACACACACACACACACACACACACACACACACACACACACACACACACACACACACACACACACACACACGGATGGTGCCATTAGCGTGTGTGGATTGATCCTCATGTTGGATATGTAGTATTGACTTTCCCATTGTGTAACTTGTCCATTGTTAATTGTGTCCTGCTATGATCGATAGTTGCTTTCTATTTGGTTAGTTCACTCACATAACTTTTAACTCTCTTGTGTGTGTGTGTGTGTGTGTGTGTGTGTGTGTGTGTGTGTGTGTGTGTGTGTGTGTGTGTGTGTGTGTGTGTGTGTGTGTGTGTGTGTGTGTGTGTGTGTGTGTGTGTGTGTGTGTGTGTGTGTGTGTGTGTGTGTGTGTGCGTGCAGTGTGTGTAAATTACATATGAATAATACCTGTTTGTTTGTGTTTCGTTCTCTGCTTGTGTATGTGTCCTTATGTGTGTGTGTGTGTGTGTGTGTGTGTGTCTTTATGTATGTGCCTCTATGTGTGTGTGTGTGTGTGTGTGTGTGTGTGTGTCTTTATGTATGTGCCTCTATGTGTGTGTGTGTGTGTGTGTGTGTGTGTGTGTGTGTGTGTGTGTGTTTAACTTTAGCTGCATTAAACTGAATGGATTTGATCACTAGAAAATTCAGCATTTTAAATCCATTTGCACTAGAGGAGCGTCCCACTCTTTTCCTCTTTCTAACAGTGAAAACAAAACCTGTGCTAAATTGTAAAATAAACAACGCTATAAAGGCTGTGTATGTGTGTGTCTGTATGTGTGTGTATGTGTGTGTGTATGTGTGTTTTTGTGTGTGTGTGTGTGTGTGTGTGTGTGTGTGTGTGTGTGTGTGTGCTATAAAGGGGCTGACATTAGCCTGTGTTTGTTCTTGTATTAATGTCTTAAAAAATAAAGGTAATGATAATGTTCTAAAGTGAGAATTAACCTTTTAACAGCCACCATTTTGCCTAAATTCATAGTATTTCTACTCTACTGTTTTTCTGCTACAATAGCACAATTTCATACACAGCGGAATATTTGAATTTTTATCTTCTCATTGTCCTCTCACACACACACACACACACACACACACACACACATACACACACACACACACACACACACACACACACACACACACACACACACACACACACACACACACACACACACACACACACACACACACACACACACACACACACACACACACACACACACACAATACCCCCAACCACTACATATTTCTGACTCTTCTATGATAAAATCCCTCTCGTCTCATGCGCGGCGGCACACCGTATGCTAATATGCTTCAAAATAAAAACCAGCTTTACTTTAATACTATGGGGAGTGTACCTGCATAGCCACACACACGCACACACACACACACACACACACACACAGACACACACACACACACACACACACACACGTCCTCTGAAGATAACTTATGACTGGGGTGAAAATGCAATAACACAAAAAGGTTATTTTGCTCGGCGAGGGTCCATTCGCTGGGAAAAAAAAAATATTATTAGTTGGTCCCCTGCATTGTGTCAGCGTTTTTTCTCCGTCTCATTAGGATTGAGCCCTGGATTTGTGTGTGTGTGTGTGTGTGATTGTGTGTGTGTGTGTGTGTGTGTGTGATTGTGTGTGTGTGTGTGATTGTGTGTGTGTGTGTGTGCGCGTGCGTGTTTGAGTCTACTTTTTCCAATCTCCACGGGATAAACACTAACTCTGAAAAATCCTGTCAACTTACTACTACTATATCTTAAACAACAAACCAATATAAATGGTACACATTGACACAGCTAAGGAGATACAATAATGATAGCCTTTATATAGATATCTCTATAGACAGATACAACTTGAATTGGTCCCCCTTGTATAAGAGTATAAGACATTTGGGCCAATACATATATATATATATTTTAAGATAATTTTTTTCAAGCTTTATTAGATAGTACAGAGTAGAAATGAGGAGACATAGAGAGAGCGATCGAGAGAGAGAGAGAGAGAGAGAGAGAGAGAGAGAGAGAGAGAGAGAGGGGGGATGACCTGCAGTAAAAAGGTCCACGGGTCGGATTTGAACCCGCGACCACTGCAACAAAGGCCAGAGCCAATACGGTACGCACTCTATCCACTACGCTACCGGAGCACCCCGAGACATATATTTTAAAATGTATCCAAAGATCGCTAGAAATACGATAAAACCTGGTATAACTTGTGAAATTCCACACTTAATTTGTAATACTTACTTAATACTTTTTTTTTTTTTTTAAGATATTTTTTGGGCATTTTTATGCTTTATTTGACAGTGCAGATAGACAGAGGTGAAATGGGGCAGAGAGGGGAGTGACATGCAGAGAACGACCGCGGACAGGAATCGAACCCGGATCTGCTGCTGGGCCCGGCCCGGGGGGGGGACGACGACGCCCTACCAACTGAGCTAAGGGCGCCCCCAAAATAGCCAATACTTCTCCAGAAATATTTCATCATCAACCAAAATAATTTCTTTATTGACTCAGCCGAAGTGTAGTTAGGTCTAGATGGTGGGAAATAAATCCAATGTTTTGAAAAAGTAAAACTTTATAAAAACAGGCAATGTTTACAAGAAAGTAAGCTACTTTTCATGATGTTGCAAATAAAAAAATGGCCGAGTGTATGGATTTTAATATCATAGCGTTATCATTCTAGTAGCCAAAGTGCAGATAGGTCTAGATGGGGGAAAGGAATCCCAAATTTTGAAAAAAGTACAACTTTATAATAAAACACAATGTTATTGCTGCTCTGTGCTCCATTGTATACTTACTGCATTTGTATTATTGCAATTCTTTTAATTATCAGTTTTTCCCTCATCAGTATTTGATCTTGTTTCTGTCTTGTTTAGTTTTTTTTTTTTTTTTTTTTAAAGCCTCTTGTGGACAGGTGTTGAAAACTATCATTTATGCTGATACACTGAAAACAATGCATCTGGTTCGTCCAATGATATTTTGTCATGTCCATGTCCAAATAGAATCTACAATACAATCTTAAGAAGAAAGTTAAGCTACTTTTCAAGATGTTGCAAATAAGAAATGGCCGAGTGTATGGGTTTAAATGTCACAGTGTTATCATTCTAGTTAGAGATAAAAGCGGTCCACTCTTTGATTTTTTTTATTTGATTTATTTGATTATGTATCGGAAATGTAAGGTGCTCCGAGGAACTCTCAGTGTTCCTTACTGCTTGGACAAAAGCGGTAGTGTTTTTTACTACGCCAGCTGTTGTTCCTGGGTGAGCGTATACCCATGACAAAAGGCATTCTTAAAAACTATATACAAATAGCATTCTTTGCACTGATGGTCTCGTTTGCTG
>NC_137233.1:3585447-3597947 GCF_949987685.1 Ammodytes marinus | reverse complement strand
ACTCACTCGCTGACTCACTCACTCACTCAGTCACTCAGTCACTCACTCACTCACACACTCACTCACACACTCACTCAGTCACTCACACACTCACTCACACACTCACTCACTCACTCACTCACTCACTCACTGACTCACTCACTCACTCACTCACTCACTCACTCACTCACTCACTCACTCTCTCACTCACTCACTCACTCACTCACTCACTCACTCACTCACTCACTCACTCACTCACTGTACAGAATGGATATTTGTCCAATAAACTTTGCAGTACAGTGGAAATTTTACAAGACATTGGTCTGTACAATGGCATGGGAACTGCTCTGACCTTTTGATACGTTTCAACACAAACAATGTCTTGAATATAACCGACATTGGCATTCATATATAAAAAAGTTACACACTATAGCTTTAACCATGTATTTCTCGCTGTAGTTTCATCTATCAACTCATTTGGCGATAGCTTGAATGTAACGGACATTGGCATTTATATATATTGTATTTCTCCCTTTCTTACTCTTAAAAAGTCACGCACCGTAGCTTTAACGGTCTATTTCTTTAACCATGAATGTATATGGAAAAAGGTACGCACTCTAGCTTTAACCCTTGTATGTCTCCCCTTTCTAACTCTTAACAAGTTACGCACTATTGGCATAACTGTGTATTCCTCCCTTAAAAAAGTGTACACCATAGCTTTAACGGTGTATTTATATAACAATGAATGTACATGGAAAAAGGTACGCACTAAAGCTTTAACCATGGATGTATAATATGAAACTTCAACAGTGTATTTCTCCCTTTCTAACTCTTCAAAGGTTTTTTTATTAAATGTTAGTAACAACGGTATTGTAGCACAGCGAGTACAAATTTTTTCCCCTTTTTCTCCCGAACATACCCCACCCACATCCCACCCTCACACCCAACAACACAAAACACACACACCACAAGAAACAAAAACAAACAATCAATATGAAAAAAAAAGAAAAAAAAGGAAAAGAAATAAAATTCAATCAAATAAAAGAGGGGAGGGGGTAGCTACTCTTCTATAATTACTGTTTTTTTTTTTTTTTTTAATTTAGGAAGGGGCTCCCTTTCTAACTCTAAAAAAAAGTTACGCAATATAACTTCAACAGCGTATTTCTCCCCTTTCTAACTCTAAATAAAGTCACACACTATATCTTTAACCCTTGCATGTATTTCTCTCCTTTCTAACTCTAAAAAAGTTACGCACTACAACTTTAACCATGAATGTATATGAAAAAAGTTACGCAATATAATCTTTAACAGTGTATTTCTCCCCTTTCTAACTCTAAATAAAGTCACGCACTATATCTTTAACCCTTGTATGTATTTCTCCCCTTTCTAACTCTAAATAAAGTCACACACTATATCTTTAACCCTTGCATGTATTTCTCTCCTTTCTAACTCTAAAAAAGTTACGCACTACAACTTTAACCATGAATGTATATGAAAAAAGTTACGCAATATATCTTTAACAGTGTATTTCTCCCCTTTCTAACTCTAAATAAAGTCACGCACTATATCTTTAACCCTTGTATGTATGTCTCTCCCCTGTGCAGGCTCCTTCATGGTGGTGAATGCGTCTGGCCGGGCGTCGGGGCAGAAGGCTCATCTCTACATGCCCACGCTGAAGGAGAACGACACACACTGCATAGACTTCCTCTACTCACTGTCCAGCCGCGACGGAGCCAGCCCGGGAACGCTCAACGTATACATCAAGGTGTGTGTGTGTGTGTGTGTGTGTGTGTGGGGGGGGAGGGGGGGGGAGGGGTGTGTGTGTGTGGGGGGGGGTGTGTGTGTGTGTGTGTGTCCTTTTACCATTTACTAGTACAGTTATTTTTTAGAGTTTGAGTTTTCGACCTTATGAGATGACATTTTGTCCGGTTCTCACTTTGGAACAGGTCTTTAATTAAAGGGCTGTTTGAGGGTTAACACTAGGTTTTAAGGACAGGCCTTTAAAGGGCTGTTTGAGGGTTAACACTAGGTTTTAAGGACAGGCCTTTAAAGGGCTGTTTGAGGGTTAACACTGGGTTTTAAGGTTCAGGTTTGAATTAAGTTTATGTTAGGGTTCGTGTAAGGGTTGGGGTTAGGCATTTAGTTTAGGGTAAAGGGCTAGGGAAAGCGAGTGAGTGTCCTCGCAAGTATAGCCGTACAAACTTGTCTGTGTGTGTGTGTGTGTGTGTGTGTGTGTGTGTGTGTGTGTGTGTGTGTGTGTGTGTGTGTGTGTGTGTGTGTGTGTGTGTGTGTGTGTGTGTGTGTGTGTGTGTGTGTGTGTGTGTGTGTGTGTGTGAGAGAGAGAGACTGACTGAGAGGGGAATGATGGGTTGACAAAGAGGTAAACAAACAAACATACCTCTGTTCTCTGGATTTAGCCCGGAGGCATTGGGTGTGTGTGTGTGTGTGTGTGTGTGTGTGTGTGTGTGTGTGCTTTGTACAAGAAAGAGAGAGAGAGAGAGAGAGAGAGAGAGAGAGAGAGAGAGAGAGAGAGAGAGAGAGAGAGAGAGAGAGACAGAGACAAAACACCTCATCCATTCCCTTTTAGTAGCGTTAAAGCTCACCCTATAAACAGCATTTGATAGCAGGGATTCTGGACTGTAATATTAATATGTGTTTTCCCTGTGTAGTGGAAGCAAATGTGTGTTTGTATTAAGGTCTAAAGGAACAGTGGATGAGTGAGAGAGAGAGAGAGAGAGAGAGAGGGAGAGAGAGAGAGAGGGGGGGGGAGAGAGAGAGAGAGAGAGAGAGGGGGGGAGGGAGGGGAGAGAGAGAGAGAAAGGGAGAGAGAGAGAGAGGGGGGAGGGAGAGAGGGGAGAGAGAGAGAGGGGGAGGGAGGGAGGGAGGAAGCGAATGTGTGTTTGTATTAAGGTCTAAAGACACTGATGGACAGGTGGGTTGAATAGTAGAATACAGATATTTAGGGGTCACGAGAAAACTGTGGATGAAAGAGAGAGAGAGAGAGAGAGAGAGAGAGAGAGAGAGGGAGAGAGAGGGGGGAGAGAGAGAGTGTTGAAAGGAGTGAGGCAGTGAGCAGAAAATATAGCGGCTTTCAGGGTACACTTCAGGTGAATAGAGTAACAATGTTAAAGACCTACTTCACCGGTGGAAATATGAAGGTTTATTGAACTCTGAGATCCTATGTAGAATAAATGTCCAAACATTTTAGAAATCGGTTCATCCTAGCCTGAGAAAAGCCAGAAAGAGTGTTTTATGGTCTCACTGTCTAACCCTACATTTTACTAGTGTGACATCACACATGGTAAAATGTAGGGTTAGGATTAACAGGACAGCTGGGCCAAGGGAAGACTGAGGAAAGACTGAGGGAAGAAAAACCTCATTCATTATATTATAATAGTGATTTTATAATGATAGAACGCTGGTTCCGTTTGGGTGAAGTATTCCTTTAACTTATAGAATATCATCATGAAACTTCACCAGTGGATTGACGAAATACGAACATTTTGCATGTCTTTAAAACACTAAAAATCTAGATGTTGGATAGAGCTTTAAACCTGCAGTGTGTAGAATTTTGGGTTTTATTTCCTAGCAGATTTTGTAGAAAGTAATTATAATATCCATAAGTACATTTAATTTAGTGAATAATAGCTGAATTTTTCTTTTTTATTATTATTTTTTCCCTTAGAAAGAGTCTCATATATGTCCATATTTCTGCATATTTTGGACCAAGGCCTATTGCCGCCATCTTGAAAGTGTCATAGTTGGAATGTCATCAGGTGCATTGTTTAAAATGTAGAATTGTTCTTGTCCTTGAAGGCCACTGTAGCTTCTGTTATTATTCCAAAGGGTTGGGGTTACCCAGGGAGCGTTGCATTCTAGAACTTTGTAGAACTTTCTTGATGATGTCATATTACACACTGCACCTTTAATTGAATAGATTTGCAAGTCAAATTACTTTTTTGTCAAAATCATTGAAGAACTATCTAGACTGTTCTCTTAATTTTTTCCAGAGCTGTATAATATAATATAATATAATATAATATAATATAATATAATATAATATAATATAATATAATATAATATAATATAATATAATATAATATAATATAATATAATATAATATATAATGTTTTCAAATATCTATAACAGATCTCTGTGTATTGTTTGCAGGTGAACGGGGGCGCCCAGGGCAACCCGGTGTGGAATGCCTCAGACACAGTGACCGAGGGCTGGGTGAAGGCTGAGCTCGCCATCTCTACATTCTGGCCCAACTCCTATCAGGTAACACACACACACACACACACACACACGTACACATGGCGCACACACACACGCACGCACGCACACACACATGGCGCACACACGCACGCAGACATACACACACACACACACACACACAGAGAGACATAGGCACATGAAGGCACACACACACACGCACACAAACATATACACACACGTACACATGGCGCACACACACACATGCACACGCACACACACACACACACACACACACGTACACATGGCGCACACACACAGACATAGGCACATGAACGCACACACACACACACAAACACACACACAGACATAGGCACATGAACGTACACACACACACATGCAAGCACACACGCACACAGAGAAAAACACACAGACACACACATATACACACACGCGGGTGCAAAAACACACACACAGACACACACACACACACACACACACACACACACGCTGACACACACACACACACACACACACGCTACCTAATCAAATGCACACGCGGGTGGCGCTACAATCAACACTAACTTTTAGTAAGACGACCGACAGGCTTCTCTTCTCTGGTGTATTCCTTTAATTTTGGAACATTAAAACATTTGCTATTTAATGACTATACGTTTGTCTGCGTGTGGGGCTTTAATGTGTGTGTGTGTGTGTGTGTGTGTGTGTGTGTGTGTGTGTGTGTGTGTTTAAGGTACACAGACGTACCCTGCTGTGTTGTTTCAGTGAGGTAGCCCAGACACAGCTGCGATTTACCTTAATCACTTAACCATGTTTCGGTAAATGTACGAACCCCTGTGTCGCGATCACACACACACACACACACACACACACACACACACACACACACACACACACACACACACACACACACACACACACACACACACACACACACACACACACACACACACACACACTAATGAGAAGCTAAACCTCCCATTGAGAAATGACACAAAAAAATGTCATATTAACCGGACGTACCGCGGAGAGGCCAAGAATTAATTTGCAGGGGGAACTTATTACCCGCTATCTTTAACGGGGAACATATTTAACATCTATAATACGTGTCACAGCAGGGTTTCAGTGATTTAATTGGAAGAAGATTTTTTTTTTTTTTATATTGTCACTAGGCCTACATGTTTTTATTGATCTTTGACAGTTTTGGACTCTGACACAACAAGGCCATTAAAAAAAAAAAAAGCATAAATAAAGTAGGCTATTTAAACAAATAAAAATATCTGTTATGCCCTTTTAAGAGTTAATTTAAAATGTTTAACTGTTCAGGGGTCGCCCTTAGCTCAGTTGGTAGGGCGTCCCCCCCCATGGGCCTCGGCCAGCAGCGGACCCGGGTTCGATTCCAGCCCGCAGTCGTTCTCTGCATGTCACTCCCCTCTCTGCCCCATTTCAACTCTGTCTCTACACTATCAATAAAGCATAGAAATGCCCAAAAAATTAAATGTTTAACTGTTCAACATTATTTATTTGAGAGAAATTAGTTTTAGTTCCTAGAAATTTCCATTAGTAGTAATTTGGTGAGCTGCATACATAGCAGGCTGCCACCACTCTAATATTGCGTTCTATACTGTTGCCATGGATATTATGTCCCAGAAACTTCTAGAAGATGGCAGGCAGAAAGTCAGGCAGGCAGCATTTGGTCGCGAAGAAAGGTAAATCTAACTGTGTTGTCTGAAAACACTTCAGACTCACACAATATTGTATTTATTTCTCTTGTAGTGTAATAATTGAGATGTAGTTTACTGTACTCTTTGTTTTATTGAGTGGTTAACGTGAAAGATACGCTAATTGATAGCCGTTAGTAGCTTCAACTGTTGTTGGTGGTTAGCAGTTAGCACTATGACTTGACATTTATTTTATTTGCACTCTGGCATTATAACCTTTTGGTATTGGTGTAATCCCATGTAGGCTCTTTGTGTTTTCTAAGCAGTTTTACTAACTAAATAAGGAATGGGAAAGAAAACTTTTTAGCAAATTTCAAGAAAAGTTAGGGGTATGCCTTGAATTTTTATTTCTTGGGGGGACTTTATGACCAACTGTAACCAACTGTAAGCTAACTGTAGCTAACTGTAAAACCAACTGTAAGCTATGTCAAGCCTTGAATACCGGACACTCCTTTCAAGAACATTATTTTATCAATCTTAAAACATACATGGGAATTGAGAAAATAATTTAATGTTTTACCCAACAAAAAAAAATGTAATTCTGCTAATTAAATACTTTATTTCGGGATTTTTTTTGAAAGAACACAATGGAAAAAGTGAACTAAATTAAGCCTTTTAAGGGTTAAATGATAGGCTACTTTATGCACTTCTATAGGTCAGTATGCACATCCCTTTATAGATCGTATCACATATAGATGAACGCTATAGCAGGAGCCACACATCTGAATTTCGCACACAAAGGCCTGTCATAGCTACATAAAAGAAAAGAAATATATAAAAATATTCCGGTGCCTTTCACTTTTTAGAAAGTTGACATGCGTGGCAGAGAGAGGGAAGAGAGAAACGTCTCCCCGCAAGTCTTTAGTATTCACTCTGAATCCAGGCGTATACTGTAGAGGATCCTGACAAGAACTGTGTGTGTGTGTGTGTGTGTGTGTGTGTGTGTGTGTGTGTGTGTGTGTGTGTGTGTGTGTGTGTGTGTTCGTGTGTGTGTGTGTGTGTGTGTGTGTGTGTGTGTGTGTGTGTGTGTGTGTGTGTGTGTGTGTGTGTGTGTGTGTGTGTGTGTGCGTATGAGTATTTATGTGTGGGTCAGGAGGGCATGGCCCAGTGGGTGCCCTGCCGACTGCCTGTCAACCCGGGTGTGTGTGTGTGTGTGAGTGTGTGTGTGTGAGAGAGAGAGAGTGTGTGTGTGTGTGTGTGTGTGTGTGTGTGTGTGTGTGTGTGTGTGTGAGTGTGTGTGTGTGAGAGTGAGATAGTGTGTGTGTGTGTGTGTGAGTGTGTGTGTGAGTGAGAGAGAGAGTGTGTGTGTGGGTGTGTGTAGAGCCTGTGGAAGAAAGAACATGTAAAAAAAAAAATGAAATATATATATAAACAAAGTAGTTATGTAATAGGAGAGAAATGGAGAACTATACAAAAGGGGCAAAATAAAGTTAGTTAGTTAGTAAGTACAATATTATTTATACAGATAACAGCAACACAGTCCATTCCAAAATGATATATGAAAACAATACACAAAATAAAGAAATAGCAACAAATACAGATCTAAGAAGTACTGTAGGATTCAAGTACACACACATTGGGACTATAGATAATTATCTACCTTTGATCTGTAATAGATAGAATAAAGAAAGGAGGTCTTAAACAAAGGCAAACAAACAACAAGAGAGAGAGGGTAAGAGAGAGAGAGAGAGGGAGATAGACAGGGAGAGAGAGAGAGGGTGAGAGAGAGAGAGAGGGAGAGAGAGGGTAAGAGAGAGAGAGAGGGAAAGAGAGGGTAAGAGAGAGAGGGAAAGAGAGAGAGAGGGAGAGGGGGAGAGAGTTAGAGAGAGGGTAAGAGAGAGAGAGAGGGTGAGAGAGAGCAAGAGAGGGTGATAGAGAGTAAGAGAGAGAGGGGGAGAGAGAGGGTAAGAGAGAGGGAAAGAGAGAGAGAGGGAGGAAGGGAGAGAGGGAGAGGGACAGAGAGTAAGAGAGAGAGGGACAGAAAGAGAGAGAGAGAGAGAGTGAGGATAAGAGATAGAGGGAGATAGAGTAAGAGAGAGAGAGGGAAAAAGAAAGAGAGAGAGGTAGAGAGAGGTAGAGAGGGAAAGAGAGAGAGAGGTACAGAGAGAGAAAGAGGGAGAGAGAGAGTAAGATAAAGAGAGAGGGAAAGAAAGAGAGAGGGAAAGAGAGTAAGAGAGGGAGAGAGAAAGAGAGAGAGAGAGAGAGGCATATGTGGTTGGCATAAGGATGAAGTGAAGAGAGGAGAAGTTGCTGACTGTCAAAGGAGAATTCCCGTGGGGTTTCCATATGAGCTTTGCAGGGGTCTCAAGATGCTGCGCTGTGTCAGAAAGAAAGTTTGTTATTTCCTTCTTAAAGGTGCAGTGTGCTGTTGATCTCTTTTCACTCTGAAGTTAAAGCTGGGGTGGAGGATTTGGGGATATTTTTTTTTTATTTATTATTTTGTTAACCTTTATTTCTACAGGTAAATCCCATTGAGTCCGAAGACTCTTTTGCAAGGGAGACCTGTTCCCATTTACACATTACCATTCACACACACATTCATACACCGATAGCAGGCTAACTATCAACATTCACACGAGGCAAGGTGGGTGAAGTGTCTTGCCCAAGGACACAACAACTATGACACAGGTGGCAGGGCGGGGATCGAACCTCCAACCCTTTGATCATCGGCCGACCCGCTCTACCAACTGAGCCACAGTCGCCCCAAAATGGCAGTTGGGATAGAGATTCGAATCCAAATACCTCAACCGCTCCACTTGTTCTCTTTGGTCCCTCCCCTATGGTCCCTCCCTGACACGCTCTACACCAACAAAGTCGTGCCAAAGTGAATGGACAGTCCCAACAACAGCCAATAAGGACAGAGAATCGGAGCCTTGCTCTGATTGGTCAAAGTGTACAGCTCATGTTAACTTTGACCAATCAGAAATCATATACCCCAGCTTTAACTTAAAATGAGCCTTTTATATCGTAGCTTCTATATATTCTCCCAAAGGGAAGGGGTTAGCAAGGGAGCGTAGCAATTAAGAATCTCACCACTAGATGCCTCTAAAATACCAATGTTTTTATGAGAAAACTTTCTAAACATGATTTTTTCTCTCTCTTTTTGACAGGTAATATTCGAAGCAGTTTCGGTTCAAGGCCATCCGGGTTTCATTGCCGTTGACGACATACGAGTTCTGGCTCATCCGTGCCGTAAGTGACTGTGTGTGTGTGTGTGTGTGTGTGTGTGTCTGAGACCGTGTGTGTGTGTGTGTGTGTGTGTGTGTGTGTGTGTCTGAGACCGTGTGTGTGTGTGTGTGTGTGTGTGTGTGTGTTTCTCGTAACGGTTGACCCTGCGCAACTCTAGCCACATTGAGCATCATCTTTTTATAGCTATCTCTCACACACACACACACACACACACACACACACACACACACACACACACACACACACACACACACACACACACACACAATAATAATAATAATAATTGATAGGTTTTATATAGCGCTTTTTTGTAGGTCACTCAAAGACGCTTTACATTGCATAGAATATACATAAAAGAAAAGAAAAAGAAAAACACGAAAACAAATTCAAAAATACACACACACACACACACACACACACACACACACACACAGAGGGAAAGGCACAGATTGTGAGGCTGGCAGACAGATTGCAGAGAGCAAGGGAGAAGGTCCAACTCATGGTCTTAATCACTCAAATCTGACAGAAGCACTTTGCTTTACAAAACTACAGTCTGTTTACTGCGGCACCCCGTGGCCTACTTACCTCTCTGTCTATTCACTGAATGCCTCTCTGTGTGTGTGTGTGCGTGTGCGTGTGCGTGTGTGCGTGTGCGTGTGTGTGTGTGTGAGTCTCTCTGTCTGTTCTGACTGGCACTGCGATTATTTTTGCATTCAAGTATGATTATCAAATTACAGTAGCTACGCAGAACTTTTAAATATTTAGTCCACTATTTATCCAGTAGTGACGCGAGATTGAAAAAAAAAAAACGTCTTTAAAGGTGCAGTGTGTAATATGACATCATCAAGTGGTACAATTCTAGATCACAACAGTTGGTCTCTATGGCTCCCGTTCAGAGAAGCAACAGAAATTATTCCAGAACATTCCAGCTGGTAGTTCTGATGGACACCAGGCCATTGCTTAAATAAGACATTGTTTCTTAGCAATTTTTGCCTGTTTAAATAAAGGATGATGATGTTCCATTCTGTGCTTCTGAGCTGAGGACATTCCAACTATGACACTTCCAAAATGGCGGCGCCCATGCCATGGTCCATGGTATGGAGTAATACGGAGATATGAGAGACCCCTTCTAAGGGAAAAAATAATAATTCTAAAAAAGCCCTACCAACTGAGCTAAGGGCGCCCCCTAACTTTTTAATATTTCTGAAACAGTCTAATTTTTCCTCTGATGATCTTGACAGCAAACGAGACCATCAGTGCAAAGAATGCTATTTTATTTTTTCTTAATGCCGTTGCTAGAGAATTAACTTGCAAACTTTGGTTTATCAATTTACGAAGAAAAGCCTGTGTTTATGAACGCTGCTAAATCACAGTTTACTTTGCTTCACCGTGGTCATATCACCATTATTAATCTGACACAGTCACATATAAATACATTACCTCATGGCCATGCATCCTGCTGTCTCTCTTTCACTCACTTCCTAAACAAATGCACGCGCCGCCACCACGCGCTAGCAAAGATCTTTAGGACAGCAGGCGATAGATAGATAGATAGATAGATAGATAGATAGATAGATAGATAGATAGATAGATAGATAGATAGATAGATAGATAGATAGATAGATAGATAGATAGATAGATAGATAGATAGATGGATAGACAGACAGACGGACGGGTGGGTGGGTGGGTGGATGGATGGATGGATGGATGATATATAGATAGATAGATAGATAGATAGATATATAGATAGATAGATAGATAGATAGATAGATAGATAGATAGATAGATAGATAGATAGATAGACAGATAGATAGATAGATAGATAGATATACAGACAGATAGCAGGCGCTGGCTTGGTAAAAACACTACTGCTTTGGTCCAAAGTGGGTGCAAGAATGAACACAAACTGAAACTTTTCTCGTAGCACCTTTTGAATGTAACTTTCCTGAGATTATACTTCACTGCAATAAAAAAAACAGCAAGGTCTTATTTCTCTTAGATAACGAGTCTTGTTCGTTTGAAAAGGTAAGTGGGAGTCGTGCTAAACGGTAGAATGAGACCATGAGCACAAGCTGTTTCATTTTAATTAGAACAAATTGAGCCACACCAAGAGTACAACATTACATTCCCAAATTTATTTTTTTTTAGTTTTAGTTTGTTTTTTGGCCAAACTGTTCTTTTTACTTATTTTTTTCGTTACAAGTCATCCTCACTCTACTCACCTGTCTTCACTATCTGTCTGTCTGTCTGTCTGTCTGTGTGTGTGTCTGTCTGTCTGTCTGTCTGTCTGTCTGTCTGTCTGTCTATCTATCTATCTATCTATCTATCTATCTATCTATCTATCTATCTATCTATCTATCTATCTATCTATCTATCTATCTATCTATCTATCTATCTATCTATCTATCTATCTATCTATCTATCTATCTATCTAACTGTCTGTCTGTCTGTCTGTCTGTCTGTCTGTCTGTCTGTCTGTCTGTCTGTCTGTCTGTCTGTCTGACTGTCTGTCCAGCCAGCCATCCATCCATCCATCCATCCATCCATCCACCAAAATAGACCTCCTTTCATATCTAGGTCCTTGTTATTTGCAGCTTCCTTCCCATTATCATCAGGACATATTATCATAGTTAAATAATCGATGCTCATACTCTGTCTGCAGACGGTCTAAATGAAATCAACCGCTCGCTGGCTCGACCCAATGCCAAGCCAAAGTCATTCTGTCTGTCTGGAAGCCATTGATAATGTTAATGTAGCCATTGCATCAATTCCAGCAATATCAAGAACTTACTGACTTGTATTACTAGTGTTGAGGACATTCCTGCACGTGTTGTTTAATGGCTGCTGTTGCTATGGTTCCCAGACTGTTGCAACTGATTTTTTTCATATGTTAAATGGTAAATGGACTCCACTTATATAGCGCTTTTCCCTGGTTTTTCACAGACTCAAAGCGCTTTACATTGTTTTGTACACATTCACCCAATCACACACCAATAGCAGCTACCACACAGGGTGCAAGCTAACTATCGGGAGCAATTTGGGGTTAAATGTCTTGCTCAGGGACACTTCGACATGTGGCCGATAGGCGGGGGATCGAACCTCCGACCCTGCACTCCAGAGGCGACCTCCCTGCCCACTTCGCCACTGCCGCCCATATCAATCTCCTTTGCCAAAAAAAGGGCATGAGGGGCGCTCGTAGTGTAGTGGTTAGAGCCCCCCCCCCCCCCCCATAGAGGCTGTCTCTCCACTCTATCAGTAAAGCTTTGAAAATACCCCAAAATAATAATAAAAAAAAAGATGGTATGCATATGATGTCAACAAGATAGAAATTTGATTGGTCCCACAATATATTTTTTTTTCTACATGTATTTTTAACGT
>NC_137233.1:3577947-3580447 GCF_949987685.1 Ammodytes marinus | reverse complement strand
AAAATATTTTAAAATTGTGTTATAAGCCTTCTACGAGGAACTTTTCAGTATCTATCAACACTCTCCGTTACACACTCACACACACACACACACACACACACACACACACACACACACACACACACACACACACACACACATGCTCCTTTGCGAAATATGATGTATACATTTAGCTGTCGACTGAATTATTCTCACAACTTTATTATTATGTTGCTGGCTAATCCTTGTCTCAGTGCGATTGGGGCGACTGTGGCTCAGGTGGTAGAGCGGGTCGGCCAATGATCGAAAGGTTGGCGGTTCGATCCCCGCCCTGCCACCTGTGTCATGGTTGTTGTGCCCTACCTTGGGCAAGACACTTCACCCTCCTTTCCTCGTGTGAATGTGTATGACTGCTGTATGTTTGAGGTGGTGGTCGGAGGGGCTGTAGGCGCTGAATGGCAGCCACGCTTCCGCCACCGGTATGACTGTGTGTGAATGAATGGAACCTGGAACCCTGTAAAGCGCTTTGAGTGCCTAGAAAAGCGCTATAATAAATCCTATTCATTATTAGTATTGTATGTTACCAGTAGGGATGACCATGGTTAACCTGTTAACCGTTAAGAAAGTCTTTAACCGGTTTAAAAAAATTAAATCATCTTAATTTATCTCAAATCCAGACTCTTATTTTGATATCGCTAAACTGGATGTAAGAAAGTGAACTGTGTCAACATGCATTTACATAGACTACTGGTCCCTGAGTTGTTTTTAATTGAATATGCCGGTCCTTGGAACAAAGAAGGTCGGGAGCCCTGCTATAATGCTTCAGGTATTTCACTATAACTAGGCTACATTCAATCTTAACGGTTAACCGGTTAATAACCGTTAATTCCTGTTGGTAACCGGTTAAAGAAAAAAATATAAATGGCCATCCCTAATTACCATTAATCCATGTGGAAACATTGGTATAATTGTCTCCTTTAACGTGTGTGTTGTATGTCTTTTTAAAGATTATTTTTTGGCATTTTCAAGCTTTATTAGACAGCACAGAGTTGAAATGGGGAGACAGAGACAGAGAGAGAGAGAGAGAGAGAGAGAGAGAGAGAGAGAGGGTGGGGGGGGGATGACCTGCAGTAAAGGTCCATGGGTCAGATTCAAACCCATGACCACTGCAACGAAGGCCGGAGCCAACATGGTACACGCTCTATCCACCACGCCACCGGAGCGCCCAAACTTGTATGTCTTTTTAAATGGACCTGGAGTGTCTTGAATAAGGCTGATTGACACTCCCCCATAGTCACACCTCTGCCTGTCTGCCTGGCTTAACACCTTCTAAAATGAAGAGTGTGTATGTTAACGAAAACACACACAGACAGCCTTTCCCTTGTAAACAAAATTCTACATCTCTACATTATCTGTACTGACATATATTCACGCTGCTATGAGTGAAGTGTCAATCTGAATTAATATAGGAGGAGACAAAGACCTATTTGCAAATATACATGGAGAATTTATGAATAATACACAGAAAAAAAACAGGAGTGTAACTTTCTCTTATAACAACATGTCTTTGTTTGAGAAAGTAAGTGAAAATGATAGCTTATAGTACAACCACCCACACAGTTTACCAACCAGATTGAAACACACACACACTGAAGCACACACACACACACACACACACACACACACACACACACACACACACTGAAGCGCACACACACACACACACACACACACACACACACACACACACACACACACACACACACGCAAACACACAAGCACACACACACACACTGAAGCGCACACACACACTGACACACCCACACACACACACACACACTGAAGCGCACACACACCCACACACACACACACACACACACACACACACACACACATACGCTTTTCTCTGCTCCTGTGTCGTTCTCATTTGTAAGTCGCTTGTCAAACACATGAAGTCAAAAGCCCCAGGGCAACAAGGTCTCCACCATTCCCCTGGCTGTGTGTGTGTGTGTGTGTGTGTGTGTGTGTGTGTGTGCGTGTGTGTGTGTGTGTGTGTGTGCGCGTGTGTGTGTGTGTGTGTGTGTGTGTGTGTGTGTGTGTGTGTGTGTGTGTGTGTGTGTGTGTGTGTGTGAGTGTTTATAAGTGAGCAAGTTTGCACACTGACACAAGACTGACTGTGTCTTGGGGAGTATAAATGTTGGCTGTCTCTGTGAATGTTGTATTCGGGCATTTGGGCGTGTGTGTGTGTGTGTGTGTGTGTGTGTGTGTGTGTGTGTGTGTGTGTGTGTGTGTGTGTGTGTGTGTGTGTGTGTGTGTGTGTGTGTGTGTGTGTGTGTGTGTGTGTGTGTGTGTGTGTGTGGGTGTGTGTGCGCTCTGTCCATCAGAGATAAGACTCAGTGGGGCGTAGCAAAATTCAGGAGAGCCACTGTCAGCCAGTATGTGTGTGTGTGTGTGTGTGTGTGTGTGTGAGTTGCAGTTTCTCAGGAATACTGCTGCATCTTTCCAAGTCTCCCTGGGTGAT
>NC_137233.1:3571426-3577747 GCF_949987685.1 Ammodytes marinus | reverse complement strand
AATGCCTCTGTGTGTGTGTGTCTGTGTGTGTCTGTCTGTGTGTGTGTGTGTGTGTGTGCGTGCGCGTGCGTGTGTGTGTGTGTGTGTGAGTCTCTCTGTCTGTTCTGACTGGCACTGCGATTATTTTTGCATTCAAGTATGATTATCAAATTACAGTAGCTACGCGGAACTTTTAAAGATTTAGTCCACTATTTATCCAGTAGTGACGCGAGATTGAAAAAAAAAACGTCTTTAAAGGTGCAGTGTGTAATATGACATCATCAAGTGGTACAATTCTAGATCACAACAGTTGGTCTCTATGGCTCCCGTTCAGAGAAGCAACAGACATTATTCCAGAACATTCCAGCTGGTAGTTCTGATGGACACAGTGTGGCCAACTGTTCCATTCTGTGCTTCTGAGCTGATGACATTCCAACTATGACACTTCCAAAATGGCGGCGCCCATGCCATAGTCCATGGTATGGAGAAATACGGAGATATAAGAGACCCCTTCTAAGGGAAAAAATAATAATTCTAAAAAAGCCCTACCAACTGAGCTAAGGGCGCCCCCTAACTTTTTAATATTTCTGAAACTGTCTAATTTTTCCTCTGATGATCATGACAGCAAACGAGACCATCAGTGCAAAGAATGCTATTTTAATATAGGTTTTTCTTAATGCCGTTGCCAGAGAATTAACTTGCAAACTTCGGTTAATCAATTTACGAAGAAAAGCCTGTGTTTATGAACGCTACTCAATCACAGTTTACTTTGCTTCACCGTGGTCATATCACCATTATTAATCTGACATAGTCACATATAAATACATTACCTCATGGCCATGCATCCTGCTGTCTCTCTTTCACTCGCTTCCTAAACAAATGCACGCGCCGCCACCACGCGCTAGCAAAGATCTTTAGGACAGCAGGCGATAGATGGATAGATAGATAGATAGATAGATAGATAGATAGATAGATAGATAGATAGATAGATAGATAGATAGATAGATAGATAGATAGATAGATATACAGACAGATAGCAGGCGCTGGCTTGGTAAAAACACTACTGCTTTGGTCCAAAGTGGGTGCAAGAATTAACACAAACTGAAACTTTTCTCGTAGCACTTTTGAATTGTAACTTTCCTGAGATTATACTTCACTGCAATAAAAAGAACACGATCTTATTTCTCTCAGATAACGAGTCTTGTTAGTTTGAAAAGGTAAGTGGGAGTCGTGCTAAACGGTAGAATGAGACCATGAGCACAAGCTGTTTCATTTTAATTAGAACAAATTGAGTCACAACAAGAGAACAACATTACATTCCAAATTATTTTTTTAGTTTTAGTTTCTTTTTTAGCCAAACTGTTCTTTTTACTTTTTTTTTTCGTTCCAAGTCATCCTCACTCTACTCACCTGTCTGTCTGTCTGTCTGTCTGTCTGTCTGTCTGTCTGTCTGTCTGTCTGTCTGTCTGTCTGTCTGTCTGTCTGTCTGTCTGTCTATCTATCTATCTATCTATCTATCTATCTATCTACTATCTATCTATCTATCTATCTATCTATCTATCTATCTATCTATCTATCTATCTATCTACCCATCCATCCATCCATCCATCCATCCATCCATCCATCCATCCATCCATCCATCCATCCATCCATCCATCCATCCATCCATCCATCCACCCACCAAAATAGACCTCCCTTCATATCCATGTCCTTGTTATTTGCAGCTTCCTTCCCATTATCATCAGGACATATTATCATAGTTAAATAATCGATGCTCATACTCTGTCTGCAGACGGTCTAAATGAAATCAACCGGCCGCTGGCTCGACCCAATGCCAAGCCAAAGTCATTCTGTCTGTCTGGAAGCCATTGATAATGTTAATGTAGCCATTGCATCAATTCCAGCAATATCAAGAACTTACTGACTTGTATTACTATTGTTGAGGACATTCCTGCACGTGTTGTTTAATGGCTGCTGTTGCTATGTTTCACAGACTGTTGCTACTGATTTTTTTCATATGTTAAATGGTAAATGGACTCCACTTATATAGCTCTTTTCCCTGGTTTTTCACAGACTCAAAGCGCTTTACATTGTTTTGTACACATTCACCCAATCACACACACATTCATACACCGATAGCAGCAGCAGCTACCACGCAGGGTGCAAGCTAACTATCAGGAGCAATTCGGGGTTCAATGTCTTGCCCAAGGACACTTCGACATGTGGCGGGTAGGCGGGGGATTGAACCTCCGACCCTGCACTCCAGAGGCGACCTCCCTGCCCACTTCGCCACTGCCGCCTATATCAATCTCCTTTGCCAAAAAAAGGGCATGAGGGGCGCTCGTAGTGTAGTGGTTAGAGCTCCAACCCCTTCCCCCATAGAGGCTGTCTCTCCACTCTATCAATAAAGCTTTGAAAATACCCAAAAATAATCTTCCAAAAAATTAAAAAAGATGGTATGCATATGATGTCAACAAGATAGAAATTTGATTGGTCCCACAATATATTTTTTTTTCTACATGTATTTTTAACGTGAATGTTGTATGTCTTTAAATGGACCTTGCGTCTCTTGAATAAAGCGGATTGATTGATTGATTGATTGATTGATTGATTGATTGATTGATTGATTGATTGATTGATTAAGCAGTGCCTTTTAATTGTCTGTATGTTTAACCCAGTCGTCTCCTCCCTGTGTGTCCCAGGCAAAGCTCCTCACTTCCTGCGTCTGCAGAATGTCGAGGTGAACGTCGGTCAGAATGCGACATTCCAGTGCACAGCCGGAGGGAAATGGTCCCAGCACGATAAACTATGGCTACAGGTTAGTACTGTGTGTGCGTGTGTGTGTGTGGGTGTGTGTGTATGACGTCACTTCTGCTGCAGTGCATTGTGGGTCAGAATCGCCAATAAAATCTGTTGATTTCCATACTGAAAATCCAAATGTTGTAGGGCAGATATTTTTTAGCGTGCTACATTTGACCACATGTATAGGAACATCGGCATCCTAGATATTTTTCGAAATAGCATGCAAGGAAGGGTGATTGGAAGGCAGTCATTACGTTTTAAGAACATGCTACAAGACTTTTGCTAATGTTTATATTAATTTGGTCTTGTGAGGAAACAAATTAGATTTTAAGGCTTTTAAGGTATTAATCAAGCAGAGTATTTAATCAAAGAATAGAGGCTTCATGTTCCTGGGTCCTTAGAAATGAAGGTCCATTCTGACCCCAGGGTGAAGAATGGCCAAGAATGGGTCGCCCTTAGCTCAGTTGATAGGGCGTCCCCCCCATGGGCCTCGGCCAGCAGCGGACCCGGGTTCGATTCCAGCCCGCGGTCGTTCTCTGCATGTCACTCCCCTCTCTGCCCCATTTCAACTCTGTCTCTACACTATCAATAAAGCATAACAATGCAAAAAAAATATCTTAAAAAAAATAAAAGAATGACCAAGATCAGAAGCCAAGTTACATACTTTATACTGTTACAACAATGGGCTTCAGTTCGTCATAAACAACAATGCAGTGTGTTTTGATTGGCCAGTCATGTGAGGGAGAGGGGGAAGGCTTTGATACACTCTGATCAACCAATTGGGGGGGGGGGGGTCTGCACAATATGCAATATTTCTCATTACAGTCTTCTCTTTCCCCTTGTTACAGCAATGGAACGGTAGAGACACGGCCCTGATGGTAACCAGGGTGGTCAACCATCGGCGTTTCTCGGCAACTGTCTCCGTCGGCGACACGTCACAGCGTAGCACGAGTCGCTACCGATGTGTCATTCGCTCAGACGGCGGCTCTGGCGTTTCCAACTACGCCGACCTCATCGTTAAAGGTACAGTACGTGCACACTGTTTATCAATGCATTTGTGATATTATACTAAATGTCATGGCTCATGCATCAGACTCATTTTGATGTACAATGTGTAGGCCTAATTAATTTAAATATTACAAATTAATAAATAGCTTCCACATCCTGAGACCAGTGTATCCAGAAAATACAGGACACACCTCTTGAAATTGTATTAATGCTTAAGCTATTGTATATGAAAATATCTATTGAAAATCTCTATGTTTTTCCTCAATAGCTATTTATCGAGATATATATCTTATATCGCCAGTCAGCCTAAACATATCGGGATATGATGTTTTGACCATATCGTGCAGCCCTACAGTACGCTCTAAAGTTTATCTGGTTAGTTTATCATTAAAGGTGCTCTGAGGGACTTTCAGTTTGTGGTTATTCTAGCGCCCCCCTTTGGGCAAAAGCAGTAGTGTTTTTACTAC
The DNA here is from genome assembly GCF_949987685.1 of Ammodytes marinus. Lineage (NCBI taxonomy): Eukaryota > Metazoa > Chordata > Actinopteri > Uranoscopiformes > Ammodytidae > Ammodytes > Ammodytes marinus. The sequence goes on along the minus strand of NC_137233.1, from coordinate 3,573,491 downwards.
GCCAGCTGTTGTTCCTGGGTGAACGTATACCAATGACAAAGGCATTAAGAAAAACGTAATGAGCCAGTGAGCTCCTGCACCAGTGTCAGTGGGGGGGACACACACACTAGTTTTGTGAACGCTGCCATACTGAGGTATACGGAGAGAGTTTTGTGGAGCTTGAATGTAACCGACATTCATTCATGTGAAAAAGTTACGCACCGTAGCTTTAAAAGCCGGTTCAAAGTGTCTGTGATGAATGTGAAAGAAGAGAAAACCCCCTTGATATGACAAATATGATCAGCGTGGATGTTGCAAAATAAGAAACTTCTTTAATGCAGTGACTGTGAGGAACAAGCTTGGGGTGTGTGTGTGTGTGTGTGTGTGTGTGTGTGTGTGTGTGTGTGTGTGTGTGTGTGTGTGTGTGTGTGTGTGTGTGTGTGTGTGTGTGTGTGTGTGTGTGTGTGTGTGTGTGTGTGTGTGTGTGTGTGTGTGTGTGTGTGTGTGTGAGCGTTCTCGTGTGTGTGTGTGTTTGGCTGTTGCTCATTAGTGCTGCTGGAGCGCTGAAGACTGCATACTGAATAGACTTCAGAGCCAGTGACTAGAACTCACAATGAGTTTCTTTCACTCCGTGTTTGTCTGTGTGTGTGTGTGTGTGTGTCTATGTGTGTGTGTGTGTGTGTGTGTCTGTGTGTGTCTGTGAGTGTGTGTGTGTGTGTGTGTGTGTGCGTGTGTGTGCGTGTGTGTGTGTGTGTGTGTGCGTGTGTGTGCGTGTCTGTGTGTGTGTCTGTGTCGAGACTTTCAGTTAATTTTCTTGCCTCTGATATTCCCTCCTTCAATCTCAAGGTTAGAAATAGACACCAACCCTTAGTACTGTCAGACCAATCAAATAAATCTGAAAATTACATGTTATAAATTTGACTTTTTCCAACATATATATATAGATAGACAGACAGACAGACAGACAGACAGACAGACAGACAGACACACAGACAGACAGACAGACAGACACCCATACAGACAGACAGACACACAGACACACAGACAGACACAGACAGACAGACACACACACAGCAGACGGGAAAAGCCTGTGTTTATGAATGGAACTTACCAATATTAATCGGCCATAGTCACATATAAATACATTACCTCATGGCCATGCATCCTGCTGTCTCTCTTTAAAGGGGCACTGTGTAATATGACATCATCAAGAAAGTTCTAGAATGCAACACCCCTTTAGAATAATAACAGAAGCTACAGTGGCCTTCAAGGACAAGAACAATTCTAAATTTTAAACAATGCACCTGATGACATTCCAACCAACATGGATTCCTCCATAAGACTTGCCTGCTCAATGGACAAAATGTAACATTAATATTTGTAATTCTCCGCTGAGGAGGATTATTCAGATTATTGGCAGAGGTGATTTTACACTAATGAGGACATATTTATGAATGAGGATATTGATTTTAGCTAATAAATTACTTAAAATGTTTCACAGTGTCCCTTTAACGCTAAAATCTAAACTAAACGAAAGTTCCTCATTCCTTGTAGCTACTTTAAAATATTCGATGTGAATTATTTTTATTTATATTTATATTTATATTACACCTATAAAATATCCCAAGATGCAACTGTGTTTTGATGGAATTTAAATTGCGTCGCTGACCTATACATCTGAATGTTGCGGCGCAGTTATCTTCGCTATGCACATTTGGTATGAATTATGATGTTAACCTTATTTGCTGTGAAGGATTTTTAATCCGGAGGGAGTGTGGAGGTGTGTGTGTGTGTGTGTGTGTATGTGTGTGTTTGAGAGTGTGTGTGTGTGTGTTTGAGAGAGTGCGTGTGTGTGTGTGTGTGTGCGTGTGTGTGTGTGAAGCTGTTTTGATTAGATGATAGTCCAGGGACTGAAATTGTCATTGCCATCTGCTAGTGCATACAGACAGTACACCTGACGTCCAAGTGTGTGTGTGTGTGTGTCTTTGTGTGTGTGTGTGTGTGTGTGTGTGTGTGTGTGTGTGTATATTTGAGTGTATGTGTGTGTGTGTGTGTGTGTGTATCTTTGAGTGTATGTGTGTGTGTG
>NC_137233.1:3563926-3566426 GCF_949987685.1 Ammodytes marinus | reverse complement strand
CAAGATGGCGGCACTAGGCCTTGGTCCAAAATATGCAGAAATATGGACATATATGAGACCCTTTCTAAGGGGAAAAAAATAATTCAAAAGCTGTTTTTCAGCTATTATGCACTAAATTAAATGTACTTATGGATATTATAATTACTTTCTACAAAATCTGCTAGGAAATAAAACCCAAAATTCTACACACTGCACCTTTAACTCATAAACAAAGCAATGCAATGCAAATATACCCGATGAACTGGTAAAGAGCAATTATTAGATTGGTAAGTGTTCCTGTACACAATTTAAATTATTTTTCGTTCGCTTTTCTACTGTGTATTCTGCACTTGATGTATTTTAATCATGCCCCTGTAAAGCACTTTGAGTGGCCTTGTGTCTGAATTGTGCTATAGAAATAAACTTGCCTTGCACTCTGTTGATTATCACTGCAATTCTCTCCCTTCCTTCCAAACATGGTGTGTGTGTGTGTGTGAGTGTGTGTGTGTGTGTGTGTGTGTGTGTGTGTGTGTGTGTGTGTGTGTGTGTGTGTGTGTGTGTGTGTGTGTGTGTGTGTGTGTGTCATCCTTCTTCCTCCTCCTTGCCTCCTCTCACACTTCATTAGCAACACTGTATGAGCACCAACTGTAGTTGATTAGCAATCAGAGTACGACTGTATCCATGTGGGGGAGTGTGTGCGTGTGTGTGTGTGTGTGCGTGCGTGCGTGCGTGCGTGTGTGTGTGTGTGTGTGTGTTTCTTGATTCTGTGTTCGAGAAGATGGATGCATTTGTGTGAAATATGAAGAACAAATTCTACACTTAAAAAACATGCTTGAAAATCTCATACATGTGAAGTCTGTCGTTCCACGCTTGTGTGTGTGTGTGTGTGTGTGTGTGTGTGTGTGTGTGTGTGTGTGTGTGTGTGTGTGTGTGTGTGTGTGTGTGTGTGTGTGTGTGTGTGTGTGTGTGTGTGTGTGTGTGTGTGTGTGTGTGTGGGTGTGTGTGTGTGTGTGGGGGGGTGTGTGTGGGTGTGTGTGTGTGTGTGTCAGTGTGTGGCCTCCGTAGCGCTCTGTTAACGAGCTGACAGACGGAGGGAGCGAGTGATTGAACGATCTTTCTCTTGCTTCACGTAGAGAGACATCAGGATAAATGATGTTAATGAAAGAACTGAGTGTCTATTAAAGCAGTGGTAAAACACAGCTAACAGGCCACAGTTAAAATAGGCTTTCAGAGACGCGCGCACAGACAGACGGACGGGCAGACAGACAGACAGACAGACAGACAGACAGACAGACAAACAGACAGACAGACATACAGACAGACAGACAGACAGACAGACAGGCAGGCAGGCAGGCAGGCAGGCAGGCAGACAGGCAGGCAGGCAGGCAGGCTGACAGACAGACAGACAGTGAGACAAACAGACTCACTCACTCACTCACTCACTGACTGACTGACTGACTGACTGACTGACTGACTGACACACACACACACACACACACACACACACACACACACACACACACACAGACACACACACAGACACACACACACACAGCCCTTAGATGGATGAGTGTGTGCTGAATGACAGTTGATTCATCGGTCTTGCAGCCATCATACATATTCTAATGAGGCCTTGAGGAAAAGTAAAAAAACTTGACGAGTGAGATCACACACACACACACACACACACACACACACACACACACACACACACACACACACACACACACACACAGGAGATCAACTATAGCTTTCAGACAGCGGGTAGAAAAGGGACCATTATTCTTAGCTAGCATAACGTCGCTGTCAGCACAACTGTCACAGACAAAGACAAAAAGATTCATATTAAGAAGCCTAGCCTACACACCTCAATATGAAAATTGATTTTTTTTTTCCCGTTTAAAATCTTTCTGTATGAAGTGATGACTTGATTTTTTCACAACACTGTTGCATGTTTGAATGGTCAACCCTTCTCTTTGCTGTTATTACATGTCACTTATGATCATCAGTGGAAAAAATTAGACTGTTTCAGAAATATTAAAAAGTTCCTTGTAGCACCTTTTAAATGTTGTTATCCATAGGGGAGAACGGGGTAATGTGTCACACGGGTTGGTTGTCACAATGTGTAAGGGTGTCTTTGATGATTCATTTCTTCTTTATTACAATAAGATAGAAAAAAGTGAGGGGTACACATTTCAAGCCAACACCTTAAGCTTCAATTTAATGTAGGAATGACTATTGAAAGATGTTTTGGTGATGATGAGCAATTCTCACTAGAGTAAAAAGTGTGCCTACTTACCCCGTTCTCCCCTAGTATCAAAAGTGGCATATGGATTTTGGGTATCTGATTTTGAATAGAAATACATCTGCCATAGTCTCTAGTTTGGTCTACGTAATAAAAAAAAAAACTAGAACGAAGAATAAAATGCCTTTTAGCTTGACAGAGGCCATTATTTTAAAGTAGCACAAAGTGAAATTCAATGTGGTAAAGTGGCTGTCAGCAACATGTCAGCGATTTGAC
>NC_137233.1:3551426-3553926 GCF_949987685.1 Ammodytes marinus | reverse complement strand
TCTTTCGACAAAACTCAGCGGACCGCCACCAGTCACTCACTCACTCTTTACATGTGATGGTCCACAAGGTTGTGTGTGTGTGTGTGTGTGTGTGTGTGTGTGTGTCTGTGTGTGTGTGTGTGTGTGTGTGTGTGTGCGCATGTGTGTGTGTGCGCGCGCGTGCGTGCGTGCGTGTGTGTATCTGTGTGTCTCCTATTTCAAGTGAGACCCTTTTTCTTCAATTTATCCCCCACTATTCAATTCAATTACATTCAATACAGCTTTATTGGCATGTTTGTTCAAAGACGACAGTATTAACAAAACGAATACTACAGTGTTAATAAATAATGAAAAATAACACTATTTAATTTTATCAATACACTTAGAGAGGAAATAAAAATAAATCATACAGTAAAATAAAAAAATAAGAAAAAAAAAATAATAACGCACGCCCTAGCAAATATCTTCGGGACGGTAGGCACTGGTGTCATAAAAAAAATACACTACCATTTTTGGGGCCAGAAACTGAATTATCCTTATAGCCACTTTAAAGTCTATATGCCCTACATATAACTCTAATCCCTTCCACTATAAATACCATATTTTCCATGTAACATTACCTCTCCAAAGTGCAAAAGACACTCTCCTACACTCCCTGTCTCTCTCCCTCCCTCCTTCCCTCCCTCCCACTCTCACTCCCTCTCTTTCTCTCTCCCTCTTCTTCTCCCTCTCTCTCTCTCCCTCCTTCTCCCTCTCTCTCTCCCACTCTCCCTCCATCTCCCCCCTCTCTCTCTCTCTCTCTCTCACTCTCTCCATCCCTCTCTCTCTCTCACTCTCCCTCCCTCTCTCTCTCTCTCTCTCTCTCTCTCACTCTTTCTCTCCCCCCTACCTCTCTCTCTCTCCATCTCTCTCCTTCACACACACACACACACACACACACACACACACACACACACACACACACACACACACACACACACACACACACACACAGGTCTCTCTCCCTTATAAATTATTTTAACTTGAGGGAAGATAATGTAAGTGCTGGCTAATACGTAAGCCCGTAAAGATCGACTTTTAATTCACCCGATGAACATCAATCTTTTATTTTAGTATCTTTACCGTTACACACACACACACACACACACACACACACACACACACACACACACACACACACACACACACACACACACACACACACATAATCCACAAAACTAACCACTCCTTAGCTCTTTTATAGTAGGCAGATGCTAATGTGAATCTTGGCTACAATACATAGCACTCTATAAATGCTTAATTCACCTTAGAGACATATATATATATATATAACCGAAGACCATTTTCTCTGCTACACCATTCCTTTTAAAGTAGTCCTTTATGGGATCTGTGTTAATGTGAGTCTTGGCTAATGCGCTGCCCCATAAATATAGATTTTTAAATTCACCTACGAGTTATATGACTGGGCTGACGACGTGCTTTAACCATTTCTGTCGAGACAAGCAGTTTGTAGATGCAGTAAAGACAGTGAGAATGCTTTCTGTATCAAAAATCAAACTACCTAGGGGGCGCCCTTAGCTCAGTTGGTAGGGCGTCCACTCCCCCCCATGGGCCTCGGCCAGCAGCAGACCCGGGTTCAATTCCAGCCCGCGGTCGTTCTCTGCATGTCACTCCCCTCTCTGCCCCATTTCAACTCTGTCTCTACACTATCAATAAAGCATGAAAATGCCCAAATAAAAATAAAATAAAATAAATAAAATAAAATAAAATAAAATAAAATAAAATAAAATAAAATAAAATAAAATAAAATAAAATAAAATAAAATAAAATAAAATAAAATAAAATAAAATAAAATAAAATAAAATAAAATAAAAATCAAACTAACTAGATTTTTGTTTATTTAAAGCCCTTGCAAACCAGTCAAAATCTTTATAACTATGTAATTTGGTAATTTGGTAGCGAAAAAAATGGCTAGATAATCTTGATGGATGCTTCCTTAGTATAGAAAAAATATAAAAACCTCTCAGTTCACCCCATTGCTTGTCCCCTTTCCTGTTCTTTCTCAAATCCATTCACACTTAAACAAATACTGTGCTCATTTGCCCTATTCTACATGAACCGATATTTTGTAAATATGCTAGTTTGGTAGATAATTATGATTAGTGTATAAGAGAATTAGAAATAAATCATAATTTGCCCTTTTTCATGGTCTTTCTTTGGGCCCATTCTCACCTTCTTGCCAATTCCATGACAAAAACCTAAAAGCAGAACATTTTGAACCAAACAGTGTATTTTCATCTGTGCGCTTCACTGTGCAAATTAAGGCTTCCATTTGTCAAGAGCCTTGTCTCCACTATGCTAAGAGCAATTTGCAGGTTTCACATGGTGTTAATGAGTGGCTGGTTGTGCTGGTTTAAAAGCAGGCTGTTTAATATATATATCTATTTTTTTTTAAAGATATTTTTTTGGCATTTTTATGCTTTTATTGATAGTGTAGAGACAGAGGTGAAATGGGGCAGAG
>NC_137233.1:3533926-3538926 GCF_949987685.1 Ammodytes marinus | reverse complement strand
ACACACACACACACACGCACACACACACACACACACACACACACACACACACACACACACATACACACACACAAAGACACAGCAGGTGTTTTGTAAGATGCCTCAGTGCAGAAGCAATATTGTGACATTTGGAAAAGGCATCTCTCGGCACAAAGGAAAACAAGTCCTCTTCTCGCGTGCCTTCGATCTGAAGTCGCACAAAGACACAATATCAATAACTCGTTGAAAGAAAAAAACATGTCACCCTCAAAAGCTATTTCTTCTGGTGTTAGCTGTAAGAAAAAACTAAACAAAAGACATGTCAGCATTACCACAGCAATCCATTTTGTTAAAAAGGTGCTACGAGGAACTTTTAAATATTTCTGAAACAGTCAAATTTTTTCCCTCTGATGATTATAAATTACATGTAACAGCAAACGAGACCATCAGTGCAATTAATGCTATTTTTTATATAGCTTTTCTGAATGCCTTTGTCATGGGTGTACGCTCACCCAGTTTCTCAGTTGAAATGCTTGAACTAATTTTGTATAGAAGAATGGCATATCGACTGAAAATTGGACACTGCAGGCATTTTTTGTTGGTTTTGGGGTAAAAAACAGTATTTTTCTTGGCTAGGGGACTTTATAGCGGCAGCCTCATGGTAGTAACTGAAAAAAGTAGACTTAGATTTGTTGTGCCGTGGATTGGCTATTGTGAGAATTTGGCAAATGTAGATGATGCATGTTCAATTTAAACCTGCAGTGTGTAGAATTTTGGGTTTTAATTTCCTAGCAGATTTTGTAGAAAATAATTATAATATCCATAAGTACGTTTAATGTAGTGCATAATAGCTGAATTTTTTTTTTTTTATTATTATTATTTTCCTTAGAAAGGGTCTCATATATGTCCATATTTCTCCATACTGTGGACTAAGGCCTTGTCACCGCCATTTTTGGAAGTGTCATAGTTGGAATGTCATCAGGTGCATTGTTTAGAATTTAGAATTGTTCTTGTCCTTGAAGGCCACTGTAGCTTCTGTTATTATTCGAAAGGGTTGGGGTTACCCAGGGAGCGTTGCATTCTAGAACTTTCTAGAACTTAATTGATGATGTCATATTACACACTGCACCTTTAAACAAATATTCCTTTAGTTCAACTTAAATCAGTTACATTCCTTTTCCCAAGGTAATCAGTTTTCCTACTTTAACTAGATAGAATTTACAAGTATAACTGGAAATACCAGAGGGCGAGTGGAATATTTTCAGGGTGTGAATTGGTTAGATTGGCTACGGTGATAAGAATGACGTATATGTGGGAGCAGGTGCCATATCAGATGAAGTTCTTTTAGAGGCCTTTTCTGACAGGAGGATCCTCTGTCTCTCTTCTTTGTCTGTCTACAAAGGCAGGAATCCCATGACATTTTTTACACTCATTTTGTTTTGGTCTAGAAGAATGCCACATCGGCTAAACAGTCCACACAGCACACACATGTTTAGGGGTAAAAGTTTTTTTTTTCATAGCCAAGGGACTTCATAGCAGCAGCCTCATGGTAGTTACTGAAACAAATGGACTATTGTGACTTGCGAGTGGGATATTCTGCGGGATGTCAATTGGCTATTAATTGGTTTATAAAGCAATAAATGGTTTAGCGGCAAAATACATTACTGATCTGCTGATACGTTATGAACCGTCCAGAGCCCTTAGGTCGTCTGGGACAGGTCTACTTACAGTCCCAAGAGTTAGGACTAAACGAGGAGAAGCAGCTTTTAGTTTTTATGCACCAAATATCTGGAACAAACTCCCAGAAAACTTGAGGTCTGCTGCAACCCTCAGTTCTTTTAAATCGAGTCTGAAGACTTTTCTGTTTCCATTTTAACCTGTACTTTTTATTTAATTTAAATGTTTTACTTCTTTTCATTCGCTTTTAAATGTCTTCTAATGTGTTTCATGTATTCTAATCTTGCCCCTGTAAAGCCCTTTGAGTGGCCTTGTGTTTGAATTGTGCTATAGAAATAAACTTGCCTTGCCTTGCCTATACTGAAATATTGAAGTAAATGTGGGAGCAGATGACATAAAAGTGTGAGGCCTCTTTGACAGGAGGACAGACCAGGTTTTTTTGAAAATGACAGAAACGCTTCTTAAGACATGACATGAGAACGTGTCAAGATAATCACAGTGGGAAGGTTAATTGGACGCCATGACAGTTCATTTTCCCCACATTGTCTTTCCCCATTTCTTCACTGTCACACACTGCCACACGTTTTACTTTTAAAATGGTTAATTTTAGCACCACCATACCTTTTGCTTTACACTGTTAAAATAAATATGATAACTGGCTCAACCTGAAGATTGTATTGATTATTAAAAAAAACAACTTTCGTTTCCAAGATTATTCTCCAATTACCATTTACATTTTGTACTTCCAGGGGTAGGATTAAATAAGTGTATACTTCTTCCTGCTCCTTTTCAGGCATATCTCAGCAATACAGATAATTTGTTTTCTTTTTTCTTTTCTTTTTTTTGTGAAAACATAATTTTTGTTTATTGTATTTCCATGCTTTTCATTTTGTTTTGTATGTTTGATATGTCTGAAATAAATTGAATCAAATCAAATCAAAAATCCACATTTCAATAATTACAGATGGTATTGCCAAACTGATTACTTTATCAGTATATTAACGCTGTTGTTACATACAATCACACACTATATTTTTTAGAGTGTAGCTTACCCTGCCTTACACATGTCCAGCGCTGAATGCCATGACATATTCCTCAAATTAAACCAGCAGTGTGTAGAATTTTGGGTTTTATTTCCTAGCAGATTTTGTAGAAAGTAATTATAATATCCATAAGTACATTTAATTTAGTGCATAATAGCTGAAAACATTTTTTTGAATTATTATTTTTTCCCTTAGAAAGGGTCTCATATATGTCCATATTTCTGCATATTTTGGACCGAGGCCTTGTGCCGCCATCTTGAAAGTGTCATAGTTGGAATATCATCAGGTGCATTGTTTAAAATTTAGAATTGCTCTTGTCCTTGAAGGCCACTGTAGCTTCTGTTATTATTTGAAAGGGGTGGGGTTACCCAGGGAGCGTTGCATTCTAGAACTTTCTTGATGATGTCATATTACACACTGCACCTTTAACAAAGGGATATTTTCTGGGAGCGTTTTGCCTCCAATTTGCCGAATATGGAAGTCCTTGTTCCAATGCTTTCTGTAACTGGTCCGGTAGTAGGTGTGTGATTTGGACATGTGTTTTAATGATCACGTAAAGGCTACTGCGTGATCCTACTTCATTCAACTGTCATACAGATATGACCAATACTGCTATTTATCTTTAGACGTGTGAATGTCGATAGTTAGCCTGCTGCTATCGGTGTATGAATGTGTGTGTGAATGGTAACGTGGGAAAGGAAAACGGGTCTCCCTTGTAAAAGAGTCTTCGGTCTCAATGGGATTTACCTGTATAAATAAAGGTTAAAAAAAAAGACTTAAGCCATGGAAAAGGTGTCTTCATCTTCTAGATAATTTTCTTGAAGATAGTAGATACAGCTCTGGAAAAAATGGAAAAAAAATTCATACACCAGTCTGGATTTTTCTTCAATCTTCATCTCTACATTACTTGATGCAAATGCTCTTAATGACAATATTTCTGGGGGAATTTGGTAGAAATGTTGTCAGTAGTTTATAGTATAAAACCAAAATGTGCATTCCATTCAAACATATGCCTATAAATAGTAAATTGAGAGACACTGAACATTTGGAGTGGTCTCTTAATTTTTTTTTTCCAGAGCTGTATTTGGTGTTTTACTGATTTTAATTTGATTAAAAAATAATCTGAGGGGGCGCACTTTAGCTCAGTTGGTAGGGCGTCCCCCCGCCCCCCCCATGGGCCTCGGCCAGCTGCGGACCCGGGTTCGATTCCAGCCCATGGTCGTTCTCTGCATGTCACTCCCCTCTCTGCCCCATTTTAACTCTGTCTCTAGACTATCAATAAAGCATAAAAATCTAGAAAAAAATTAATAATAATCTGATAGTCTTTGTTATTATAAAACATTTTTTTTCATATTGGTTGTTTGTTTTTGTTTCTTGTTGTGTGTGTTTGTGTTTCTGTGATTGGGTGGGATATGTTCGGGAGGGAAAACAATGGGAAAACAATGAATAATCCATTGTATTGCAGCTGTTTAACACTCTGTGATTTAATAAAAACACCTTTGAAACATTATAAAAACACAACGTTGTGACCCTGGACAAGAACATTATGCCAACATAAAATGAAAGTATATAGAAGGGATATCAAGTCCTAGGATGTTGATAAAATAAAACATACCAGGGAAGAAAAGGGAAAAAAAGAACAGACAGAATAGCCCTAAAGTGACAGAGATGAATAGAGAGAAAACGGAGAGCAAGAAGAGAGGTCGAGAGAAAGATTTAAAGCGGCGACATAATGAGCAAATTGATGGTGAAGCCTCGGAGGTTAAGCACCGGAAGCTAGGCGGTAATTGGCTGAGAAAGACAGAGTGACGGACAGAGAGAGAGAGAGAGAGAGAGAGAGAGAGAGAGAGAGAGAGAGAGAGAGAGGGAGAGACTGAGGGAGAGAGAGTGAGGGAGGGAGGGAGAGAGAGAGAGAGCGAGGGGGGGAGGGGAGAGAGAGGAGGGAAGGGAGAGAGAGAGAGAGAGAGAGAGGAAGGGGAGAAAGACAGAGTGACAGACAGAGAGAGAGAGAGAGAGAGAGAGAGAGAGAGAGATAAAGGCCAAAAACCTGGAAGGAGAGGGAGATAGGGAGGGAGGGGGAGAGAGAAGGAGAGAGCGAGAGATGGGGGCAGGGAGGGAGGGATAGGGAGGGAGGGGTAGAGAGAGAGTGACAGACAGAGATATCTCTCTCTCCTTCAAGGTGTTTTGCCTTTATATCACTCTCGTCCCCACCCCCCTCTCTCTCCCTCTCTCTCTCTCTCCTTTGAGGTTTTTGGCCTATTATCGCTCAGGTCTGTCACTCTTTTTCTCTCCCCCCTCCCT
>NC_137233.1:3529241-3533726 GCF_949987685.1 Ammodytes marinus | reverse complement strand
TCATCTAATTTGATCCCTGCAGTTTAGATAGTGTTACTGTTTACAAGTCATTTAAGCCAGACATTACGCCCGTGTGTGTGTGTGTGTGTGTGTGTGTGTGTGTGTGTGTGTGTGTTTGTGTGTGTGTGTGTATGTGTGTGTGTGTGTGTGTGTTGTTAGACAGTGAGACATTATACGCCCACTAACTGTAGTTTTAGTTTCCGGCACACTGCGGTAAAGTATCAAGTAAAAATATAATGGCTTGACGCAGTTCATCAGTAGGTAGCTATGGGAGTATTATTGTACAGTAATGTTAGGAGTTGTTGTACTGTGTGTGTGTGTGTGTGTGTGTGTGTGTGTGTGTGTGTGTGTGTGTGTGTGTGTGTGTGTGTGTGTGTGTGTGTGTGTGTGTGTGTGTGTGTGTGTGTGAGAGAGTGTGTGTTTGTGCGTTTGTGTGTCTGTTTGTGTGTGAGTATTTGTCTTTGTGTGTGTGTGTGTGTGAGAGTGTTTGTGTGAGTGTGTGTGTGAGAGTGTTTTTGTGAGTGTGTGTGTGTGTGTGTGTGTGTGTGTGCGCTGGATTTTCTTCAATATATTTTACCCATCAGTGGATAGCTAAGGGAATATGATTGTACAGTTATGTTAGGGGGTTGTTGTACTTTATTGCTATCAGTTATGGCAACACAGATTGACTATTGTTATTGTAATGGCAGTTGCTAATGAACAAAGTTGCTGACGATTATGGCAACGCTAAATGGCAATATTCCGCTGTACACAAACATGATTACGAATAAATTAAAAGTAATTGGGGGCGCCCTTAGCTCAAGACAAGACGAGCAGTGTATAGATGCAGTTAAAGAGAGTGAGAGGGGCGCCCTTAGCTCAGTTGGTAGGGCGTCCCCCCCCATGGGCCTCGGCCAGCAGCGGACCCGGGTTCGATTCCAGCCCGCGGTCGTTCTCTGCATGTCACTCCCCTCTCTGCCCCATTTCAACTCTGTCTCTACACTATCAATAACAAAAAGCATAAAAAAATGCCAAAAAAATATCTTAAAAAAAAAATATATATATATATTAAACGGCCTGCTTTTAAACCAGCACAACCAGCCACTCATCAACACCATGTGAAACCTGCAAATTGCTGCAAAGTCTGTAAGATAGCTAACTCTATATCTGGCTGAGGAGAATGATTCTTCCTCAGTCAGTTTTCTGCCCTCTCCCTATGAGAGTTGTAGTTGCTGATTCTTGTTTGCAAACAATTAAAATATCTTCTTTATTATACTCTAAACATTGTGTCATCTGGTATTTTTGCCAACTCCCACCCGAACACTGGACAGGCTGTTTTTGCTATTCCACCACAGAACGCGGCCTAAATGTGCTTTTTCCCCTCTCACTTCTTCCTCCTACAAGCACCTCAACCAAGCTCAATTATTTTTCCTCCTCTTCTGTTGTAAGTCAATGTAGTCGCCCCGATGTCGCTCCAAATAGGATTCAGACCATTTCACCCCCGGTAACCGTCTCCGTGGTGACTCGCGGGATTCCAACAGCAGCGATCTCTTATAGCCTGTGTGCCTATTCTAGCGTGGGACATTTGCCCGGGGGTAGAATCGAGTAGGCGCGATTTAAAAAAAATGAATTTCGTAGAGTCGTGGTAAGGACATGGCCTTGGTAATGATTGATTTCTTAACGCACCTCCGTCTAGCTCTCCGACGATCTCTCCATCTTTTAAACTGATCACTCGTTCTCTACTTTTCAAGGTTTTTTTAGAAAGATTCATCACCATGTTTTCATTTATAATTTCTTTCGACAAAACTCAGCGGACCGCCACCAGTCACTCACTCACTCTTTAAATGTGATGGTCCACAAGGTTGTGTGTGTGTGTGTGTGTGTGTGTGTGTGTGTGTGTGTGTGTGTGTGTGTGTGTGTGTGTGTGTGTGTGTGTGTGTGTGTGTGTGTGTGTGTGTGTGTGTGTGTGTGTGTGTGTGTGTGTGTGTGTGTGTGTGTGTGTGTGTGTGCGTGCGTGCGTGCGTGCGTGCGTGCGTGCGTGCGTGCGTGCGTGCGTGCGTGCGTGCGTGCGTGCGTGCGTGCGTGCGTGCGTGCGTGCGTGCGTGTGTGTGTGTCTGTGCGTGCGTGTGTGTGTATCTGTGTGTCTCCGATTTCAAGTGAGACCCTTTTTCTTCAATTTATCCCCCACTATTCAATTCAATTACATTCAATAAAGCTTTATTGGCATGTTTGTTCAAAGACGACAATATTAACAAAGCGAATACTACAGTGTTAATAAAAAATAAAAAATTTAAAATAACACTATTTAATTGTATCAATGCAAATACACTTAGAGAGGAAATACAAATAAATCATACAGTAAAATAAAAAAATAAGAAAAAAAAATAATAACGCACGCCCTAGCAAATATCTTCGGGACAGTAGACGCTGGTGTCATAAAAAAATACACAACCATTTTTGGGGCCAAAAACTGAATTATCCTTATAGCCACTTTAAAGTCTATATCCCCTAAATATAACTCTAATCCCTTCCACTATAAATACCATCTTTTCCATGTAACATTCCCTCTCCAAAGTGCAAAAGACAATCTCCTACACTCCCTGTCTCTCTCCCTCCCTCCCTCCCTCCCACTCTCACTCCCTCTCTTTCTCTCTCTCCCTTTCCCTCCCTCCCTCCCTCTCTCTGTCTCCCATTCTCCCTCCATCTCCCTCTCTCTCTCACTCTCTCCATCCCTGTCTCTCTCTCCCTTTCTTTCTTTCCCTCCCTCCCTCCCTCTCTCTGTCTCCCACTCTCCCTCCATCTCCCCCTCTCTCTACCTCACTCCCTCCCTCTCTCACTCCCTCTCTCTCTCTCTCTCTCTCTCTCTCCCCCGACCTCTCTCTCTCCCCCTCTCTCTCTTTCACACATACACACACACACACACACACACACACACACACACACACACACACACAATTATTTTAACGTGAGGGAAGATAATGTAAGTGCTGGCTAATACGTAAGCCCGTAAAGATCGACTTTTAATTCACCCGATGAACATCAATCTTTTTTCTTTAGTATCTTTACCGTTACACACACACACACACACACACACACACACACACACACACACACACACACACACACACACACACACACACACACACACACACACACACACACACACACACACACAGACACACACACACACACACACACACACACACACACACACACACACACACACACACATAATCCACAAAACTAACCACTCCTTAGCTCTTTTATAGTAGGCAGATGCTAATGTGAATCTTGGCTACAATACATAGCACTCTATAAATGCTTAATTCACCTTAGAGACATATATATATATATAACCGACGACCATTTTCTCTGCTACACCATTCCTTTTAAAGTAGTCCTTTATGGGGTCTGTGTTAATGTGAGTCTTGGCTAATGCGCTGCCCCATAAATATAGATTTTTTTAAATTCACCTACGAGTTATATGACTGGGCTGACGACGTGCTTTAACCATTTCTGTCGAGACAAGCACTTTGTAGATGTAGTTAAAGACAGTGAGAATGCTTTCTGTATCAAAAATCAAACTAACTAGGGGGCGCCCATAGCTCAGTTGGTAGGCCGTCCCCCCCCCCCCCCATGGGCCTCGGCCAGCAGCGGACCCGGGTTCGATTCCAGCCCGCGGTCGTTCTCTGCATGTCACTCCCCTCTCTGCCCCATTTCAACTCTGTCTCTACACTGTCAATAAAGCATAACAATGTCCAAATAAATAAAAATAAAATAAAATAAAATAAAATAAAATAAAATAAAATAAAATAAAATAAAATAAAATAAAATAAAATAAAATAAAATAAAATAAAATAAAATAAAATAAAATAAAATAAAATAAAATAAAATAAAATAAAATAAATAAAAAATCAAACTAACTAGATTTTTGTTTATTTAAAGCCCTTGCAAACCAGTCAAAATCTTTATCACTATGTCATTTGGTAATTTGGTAGCAAAAAAAATGGCTAAATAATCTTGATGGATGCTTCCTTAGTATAGAAAACATATAAAAACCTCTCAGTTCACCCCATTGCTTGTCCCCTTTCCTGTTCTTTCTCAAATCCATTCACACCTAAACAAATACTGTGTTCATTTGCCTTATTCTACACGAACCGATATTTAGTAAATATGCTAGTTTGGTAGATAATTATGATTAGTGTATAAGAGAATTAGAAATAAATCATAATTTGCCCTTTTTCATGGTCTTTCTTTGGGCCCATTCTCACGTTCTTGCCAATTCCATGACAAAAACCTAAAAGCAGAACATTTTGAACCAAACAGTGTATTTTCATCTCTGCGCTACACTGTGCAAATTAAGGCTTCCATTTGTCAAGAGCCTTGCCTCCACTATGCTAAGAGCAATTTGCAGGTTTCACATGGTGTTAATGAGTGGCTGGTTATGCTGGTTTAAAAGCAGGCTGTTTAATATATATATATATATTTTTTTAAAGATATTTTTTT
>NC_137233.1:3509241-3514241 GCF_949987685.1 Ammodytes marinus | reverse complement strand
GGCTATTGTGAGAATTTGGCAAATTTAGATGATGCATGTTCAAGTTAAACCTGCAGTGTGTAGAATTTTGGGTTTTATTTCCTAGCAGATTTTGTAGAAAATAATTATAATACCCATAAGTACGTTTAATTTCGTGCATAATAGCTGAATTTTTTTTTTTTTTTATTATTATTTTTTTCCTTAGAAAGGGTCTCATATATGTCCATATTTCTCCATACTGTGGACTAAGGCCTTGTCACCGCCGTTTTGGAAGTGTCATAGTTGGAATGTCATCAGGTGCATTGTTTGAAATGTAGAATTGTTCTTGTCCTTGAAGGCCACTGTAGCTTCTGTTATTATTCGAAAGGGGTGGGGTTACCCAGGGAGCGTTGCTTTCTAGAACTTTCTAGAACTTACTTGATGATGTCATATTACACACTGCACCTTTAACCACATGTTCCTTTAGTTCAACTTAAATCAGTTACGTTCCTTTCCTAACTTTTCCCAAGGTAATCGGTTTTCCTAAGTATAACTGGAAATACTTATGGAGAGGGCGAGTGGAATATTTTTAGGATGTTAATTGGTTAGATTGGCTTCGGTGATAAGAATGACGTATATGTGGGAGCAGGTGACATATCAGATGAAGTTCTTTTAGAGGCCTTTTCTGACAGGAGGATTCTCTGTCTCTCTTCTTTGTCTGTTTACAAAGGCAGGAATCCCATGACATTTTTTACACTTGTTTTGGTCTGGGAATGCCACATCGGCTAAACAGTCCACAGAGCACACACATGTTTAGGGGTAAAAGGTTTTTTTTTTCATAGCTAAGGGATTTTATAACAGCAGCGTCATGGTAGTAACTGATACAAATAGACTATTGTGACTTGCGAGTGGGATATTCTGCGGGATGTCAATTGGCTATTAATTGGTTTATAAAGCACTAAATGGTTTAGCGGCAAAATACATTACTGATCTGCTGATACGTTATGAACCGTCCAGAGCCCTTAGGTCGTCTGGGACAGGTCAACTTACAGTCCCAAGAGTTAGGACTAAACGAGGAGAAGCAGCTTTTAGTTTGTATGCACCAAATATCTGGAACAAACTCCCAGAAAAACTTGAGGTCTGCTGCAACCCTCAGTTCTTTTAAATCGAGTCTGAAGACTTTTCTGTTTCCATTTTAAACCTGTACTTTTTATTTAATTTAAATGTTTTACTTCGTTTCATTCACTTTTAAATGTCTTTTAATGTGTTTTATGTATTCTAATCGTGCCCCTGTAAAGCCCTTTGAGTGGCCTTGTGTTTGAATTGTGCTATAGAAATAAACTTGCCTTGCCTTGCCTATACTGAAATATTGAAGTAAATGTGGGAGCAGATGACATACAAGTGTGAGGCCTCTTTGACAGGAGGACAGACCAGTTTTTTTTGAAAATGACAGAAACATTTCTTAAGACATGACATGAGAACGTGTCAAGATAATCACAGTGGGAAGGTTAATTGGACGCCATGACAGTTCATTTTCCCCACATTGTCTTTCCCCATTTCTTCACTGTCACACACTGCCACACGTTTTACTTTTAAAATGGTTAATTTTAGCACCACCATACCTTTTGCTTTACACTGTTAAAAAAAATATGATAACTGGCTCAACCTGAAGATTGTATTGATTATTAAAAAAAAATCTTTCTTTTCCAAGATTATTCTCCAATTACCATTTACATTTTGTACATCCACATTTCAATAATTACAGATGTTATTGCCAAACTGATTACTTTTTTTTTTTTTTTATATATATTTTTTTTTTGGCATTTTTATGCTTTATTGATAGTGTAGAGACAGAGTTGAAATGGGACAGAGAGGGGAGTGACATGCAGAGAACGACCGCGGGCTGGAATCAAACCCGGGTCCGCTGCTGGCCGAGGCCCGTGGGGGGGACGCCCTATCAACTAAGCATGTCACTCCCCTCTCTGCCCCATTTCAACTCTGTCTCTACACTATCAATAAAAAAAAAATCTAGAAAAAAATTAATAATAATCTGATAGTAATCAACATAAAATGAAAGTATATAGAAGGGATATCAAGTCCTAGGATGTTGATAAAATAAAACATACCGGGGAAGAAAAGGAAAAAGAAAGAACAGACAGCATAGCCCTAAAGTGACAGAGATGAACAGAGAGAAAACGGAGAGCAAGAAGAGAGGTCGAGAGAAAGATTTAAAGCGGCGACATAATGAGCAAATTGATGGTGAAGCCTCGGAGGTTAAGCACCGGAAGCTAGGCGGTAATTGGCTAAGAAAGAGACAGAGTGACAGACAGAGAGAGAGAGAGAGAGAGAGAGAGAGGGAGGGAGAGAGAGAGAGAGAGAGAGACTGAGGGAGAGAGAGTGAGGGAGGGAGGGAGGGAGGGAGAGGGAGAGAGAGAGTGAGGGAGGGAGGGAGGGAGGGAGGGAGAGAGAGAGAGAGAGAGAGAGAGAGAGAGAGGAGAGAGAGAGAGAGAGAGAGAGAGAGAGGGAGAGGGAGGGAGAGAGAGAGAGAGAGAGAGGGAGAGAGAGAGAGATAGGGAGAGAGAGAGAGAGAGGGAGGGAGAGAGAGAGAGGGAGGGAGAGAGAGAGAGAGAGGGAGAGAGGAGAGGGAGAGAGGGAGAGAGAGTAAGGGAGGGAGAGAGAGAGAGGAAGGGGGAGAAAGACAGAGTGACAGACAGAGAGAGAGAGAGAGAGATAAAGGCCAAAAACCTGGAAGGAGAGGGAGATAGGGAGGGAGGGGGGAGAGAGAAGGAGAGAGCGAGAGATGGGGGCAGGGAGGGAGGGATAGGGAGGGAGGGGTAGAGAGAGAGTGACAGACAGAGATATCTCTCTCTCCTTCAAGGTGTTTTGCCTTTATATCACTCTCGTCCCCACCCCCTCTCTCTCCCTCTCTCTCTCTCTCCTTTGAGGTTTTTGGCCTATATCGCTCTGTCTGTCACTCTTTTTTCTCTCCCCCCTCCCTCTCTCTCTGTCTCTCTCCTTCCAGGTTTTTGGCCAATATATCTCCCTCTCTTTCCCTCCCTTTGTCTCTCTCTCTCTCTGTATATCCCTCTCTCTCTCTGTCTCTATCTCCCTCTCTCTCTCTTCCCCTCCCTTTCTCTCTCTCTCTCTCTCATTTTTCTTCAAGGTTTTAGCCTACAGTAGGACAAGAGTGATATAAAGGCCAAACACCTTGAAGGAGAGCGAGAGACAGAGGGAGAGAGAGAGAGAGCGAGAGGGAGAGGTAGAGAGAGAGAGAGGTAGAGAGATAGAAAGAGAGAGAGAGAGAGATGGATTTAGGGGTGTGCTGAGTGTATTCATCTTCATAGTGGCTAGGAGAAGCGGACTAAAATGACGGGGGAAGGCTTGAGGGCGTTGGATAGAAAGCTTGAATACAGCTCCTCGTTACATGAACATCACTCAGCCAATTATCTATGTAGCAGTCAGAATGAATTACCAAAGAAAATGCCTTGGTCTTCAAAACCGCTCAAGAGATTTTCATCAAAACCGTGTGTGTGTGTGTGTGTGTGTGTGTGTGTGTGTGTGTGTGTGTGTGTGATTATACCTGCAGTTGGTCTTTTGTTATGAATTATCTTCAAGGTTGGATCACTTTAAAAGAAAACAAAACGTTTTTTTTCTACAATGACTGAAAGCAAAATCCCTCACAGGGTGTTTGAAAAGAAAGAATAATTTTAATTTTTTTTTCTCTCTTTTCTTAGTTTGTATGTATTGTCTGGTGATGTTTGTTTGTTTGTTTGTTTGTTTGTTTGTTTGATTATTGTTACAAAAAAACCAAAATAAAAAGAATTATACAAACAAGAAAAGAAAGAATACATTGGTTATATATATTTTAGAATTGTTTAAACAGAATAGACAAAAATAGACACAAGAAAAAGGATGTTTTTATTGTGACCAGCCCTGTTAAAGTGGGCAATACATAATATTTTTATCGGGTTTATCTGAACTATCATTTTGGCGTGAAAATGTTACGAGTCTCAATCCATCCCTGCTATAAATGCCACATTTTTTGGGGGCATTTTCAAGCTTTATTAGATAGTACAGAGTTGAAATGGGGAGACAGAGAGAGAGAGAGAGAGAGGGGGGATGACCTGCAGTAAAGGTCCACGGGTCGGATTTTGACCCGCGACCACTGCAACGAAGTGCCGGAGCCAATATGGTACACGCTCTATCCACTACGCCACCAGAGCGCCCCGATACATCTCATAAATGACACGGATTCACCTCTTCTCCTTTCATCCCTCTCTCTCTCCCTCCCTCCCTTCCCTCCCTCCTTTAGCCTCCCCCTCTTTATTTCTTCCTACAAATTGAACAACTCATTTGTCCCTTCCCTGTGCCCGTAGGCAGCGACATTATTAATAAAGACGGATTTGAAATAGATTTATTTTCGGCCCCATTTTGAATTACATTACTGTCTGGGTTGTAGCTCAGAGCATTTCTTCTTATTATTCTACTTGCTGCTAATGATATCTCAATAACCCAATATACATGATCGCCCCATAGCCATTCTGTTTCCAAATTAAATCGCTAATAATTGAATATATCTGTTCCCGATAAGCATGGAAGATGTCGCAATCCACTACTGCAATCATTAAACACATTATAAAACTACTTCATTGATTTTAGTTAGGGATGGGCATGATTAATCAATGAGTTTTGTCGAACATGTGACATTTTTAATCGATCAAATTATAAGGTTATTTTTAAAAGTTGCCTTGTCTTCATGGATTGTTCTTTTGACTAGAAGTTCTTGGAATGAATATTTAAATTGAGTTAAAAAGCTTGTATATACAGTCTATGGTAGAAACGCTGTATTTTGGATCTTTCTGTGGGCAATTTTTAATACATAAAAAGATAACGATCAAATTGATAATTTTCCCGATCATCGATCAAGGAAATGTCTTCAAATGCCCATCCCTGATTATAGTAGAGCATCAATAAAGCATTGGATTCTCACTGTCAAAAGGTGAGAGGTGAGCAGCATCAGGGTGGAACCATTCTGCTGTATA
>NC_137233.1:3501741-3504241 GCF_949987685.1 Ammodytes marinus | reverse complement strand
GGGAGGGTTTTGCTTAGAGAACATTAGATCCCATGTGCTTATAGAATTTTCGATTTAGTCATTACATATGTAACCATGGGGATAATATAAGGCTAGACCCGCTGCAAGGATACACTTTAAATTACTCTGACATGAGTTAAATTCGATAGTTATTTAAAGGTTACTTGAAGTCACTTTAAAGGTGCTCTGAGGAACTTTCAGTGTTGTGTTCATTCTTGTGCCCCCTTTGGACAAGAGCGGTATTGTTTTTACTACGCCAGCTGTTGTTCCTGGGTGAGCGTATACCCCATGACAAAGGCATTAAGAAAAACTATATAAAAAATAGCATTCTCTGCACTGATGGTCTCGTTTGCTGTTACATGTAATTTATCATCATCAGAAGGAAAATGAGATATTAAGATATTTAAAAGTTCCTTGTATCACCTTTAAAGACCAAATATGTGTATTTATATATTTTTTTTTAAAACGCTACATTGTGGGGATGCCTGCTTGATGCATGACTGATGACTTAAACCTGCAGTGTGTAGAATTTTGGGTTTTATTTCCTAGCAGATTTTGTAGAAAGTAATTATAATATCCATAAGTACATTTAATTTAGTGCATAATAGCTGCACTTTTTTTTTTGCATAATGATTTTTTCCCTTAGAAAGGGTCTCATATATGTCCATATTTCTGCATATTTTGGACCAAGGCCTAGTGCCGCCATCTTGAAAGTGTCATAGTTGGAATGTCATCAGGTGCATTGTTTAAAATGTAGAATTGTTCTTGTCCTTGAAGGCCCACTGTAGCTTCTGTTATTATTCTAAAGGGGCGGGGTTACCCAGGGAGCGTTGCATTCTTGAACTTTGTAGAACTTTCTTGATGATGTCATATTACACACTGCACCTTTAACCAATGGGTAGGCCAATATCAAAAACAGTGGGCAGTTATGTACACATAGAGAAAAGGACATTCTCTCCTCATTAATCAGACTGTGAAGTGTTAGCGATCTCACACTGAGCAAGGCCAGAGTGGATGGCACAGCTGGCACACAACATGACAAGGTCGAGACGGTGAGTCATGTTGGTCCCGCCTTCCCCTGGGCTCCACCAATGGGAGACCAGTATAGCCCTGGGCTGGACCAATGGGAGACGAGAAGACCTTCATATGGCCGTTAAAAATGTGAAGACAACAGTATAGCTACAGAATGGCTAAAGGGCTTAAAGGTGGGGTAAGCATTGAGTGTGAGTGACCCTCATTTGCAATGCTGTCGAACAAATGCAAAGCAGAAACAACAATACAAACACAATAGACAATGCAAATACATCAAATACACAAACACTGATAAAGAGAAAAAGCTATTGAAACATTTAGACAGCGATGTAGAAGGGCTGGAATTAAACTGAAATGGGTGAAAGTACAATATAGCCTAATTAAAACAGTTACAGGTGGAGTTTGGCAGATTTAAGATAATATCTATGTCTCAATTTGTTAAAAAGGATATGACGGTATTTTAATCTGTCGCTGTGTGGAGGAACGAGGGATTGGGATGAAAGAGTGGAGAGGAGGAGTGAGATAATAAATCAGATGAAGGATGTGTAGAGTCTGGCATCCGTCACGACCGAGGGCAAACTGTGTGACACGGTAATCGACCGGGCAACGCAAACAAAGTTATAATTCACATAACCTCTCTAACCTAAACTCTCTGTCTCTGTCTCCCTCTCTGTCTCTCTCTCTTTCTCTTTCTCTCTCTCTCTCTCCCTCTCCCTCTCTCCCTCTCCCTCTCTCTCTATGTCTCTCTCTCTATATTTCTCTCTCTCTCTACCTCTCCCTCTCCCTGTCTCTCTCACTGTCTTTCTCTCTCTTTCCATATTTCTCTCTGTCTCTCTCTCTCTCTCTCTCTTTCTCTCTCTCTACCTCTCCCTCTCTCTCTCTCTCTCGTTCTCTCTCTCCTTCTCTCTCTGTCTCTGTCTCTCTCTCCATATTTCTCTCTCTCTGTCTCGCTCACTGTCTTTCTCTCTCTCTCTTTCCATATTTCTCTCTGTCTCTCTCTCTCTCTCTCTCTCTCTCTCTCTCTCTCTCTCTCTCCATATTTCTCTCTCACACTCTGTCTCTGTCTCTCTCCCTCTATCTCTCTTTCTCTCTCTCCTAATCTATCTCTGTCCCACTGATTAGAAACTCAAAAAGTTTACTTTAGTCAGCCTCAAAACTTAGACATCTAGTGAAGACAGTCCCCTCGAAATTTGAGTTTCACACACACACACACACACACACACACACACACACACACACACACACAGACAGGTAGCAATAACTTTAGGTGGGAAGGCAAAATGAATTGTTTTATATCTAACCATTGTTAATCTGCTGCCTTGAACATTTGGGTTTTCGTAACTTTTTAATTGTTACCGCAGATCTTCCTATCTCCATCTTTCTCCTGTCATCTCCAATCTGATCTCTCTCTGATATAGTATCTTGCTTCATTTAAACTTCCTTTAAAGGTGCAGTGTGTAATATGACA
>NC_137233.1:3489241-3491741 GCF_949987685.1 Ammodytes marinus | reverse complement strand
TAGTCGTAGCGATCTCTCATTAATACAATTTGGTTTAATCATTTTGAACCACTTAAAAGGATCCTTTCTACTCATAACAGCCAGAGTAAAGTGTTCAGTGAATACAAAAACCAATATACAATCACTGATATGAAAAAAAACTAAATATTGTTCAGGTCAAAAACAACAAAAAAACATCACAAAAAAATGTTACACCAATATTTCAAAGACCTTGTGATATTTGAATGTTAAAATAATTATTTTTAACTTGCTAAAAACAAGGTGTTTTTTTATTTTATTTCTTTATTAAGGACAAATGCATTAAAAACATTGTTTCATATTATAAAAACATAAAACAGATGCCACGCATACAGGTGTTAGTCGAAACTAATTTGCAACCCCTGTCCCTGATTAGGCATCTCCTAAAAAATTCACATGAATAAAAATACAGGGATCATACATAGTAGACATAAAATAAAAAATAAAAATAAAAACAAGGACAATGATTTCTCACATGTAAACAAGGCGGTCTGGTCTTGAATCAAAACAACTAATACAGATCTGTCTCATTCTTCTTACATCTGAATATGTCATTTTAATCTTAATCCAATCAAATTGCTTTGCTGGTAATTCCTTCCCTGCAATCCATCGTTATTTATTACCAACACTGAACAAACACATGTATAAAGGCTTGTAGAAACATTATGTGTAGCCTATTTTTTATTTTATTTAAAAGATGCTCCGAGGAACTTTCAGTTAGTGTTCTAGCGCCCCCTTTGGACAAAATCGGTAGTGTTTTTACTACACCAGCTGTTGTTCCTGGGTGAGTGTATACCCATGACAAAGGCATTAAGAAAAACTATAAAGAAAATAGCATTCTTTGCACTAATGGTCTCGTTTGCTGTTACATGTAATTCATGATCATCAGAGAAAAAAATTAGACTGTTTCAGAAATATTTAAAAGTTCCTCGTAGCACCTTTAGCTAAGAAACATGTCCCCCATAGTATAAGTATTACTAATCATTGTAGCATTGTTATATTATGCAAAATACATATCACATGTAATTCAAATAATCCCCAACATTACACTAATACGCATCACTTGTTCACTTTTAATCAATTTAACAACACAAAGCATTGGACGCCATCAAAGAATAAAAGTCAACATTTGCATATGAACAATCGGATCTGATGGTTTTTATAACAAAACGTGAATAGGGTCCGATAGAGAAAGGAATGCCAAGGGGGACAGGCAGATATTCATAAAGACAATTTGTATTTAACTAAGGATTGTGTGTGTGTGTGTGTGTGTGTGTGTGTGTGTGTGTGTGTGTGTGTGTGTGTGTGTGTGTGTGTGTGTGTGTGTGTGTGTGTGTGTGTGTGTGTGTGTGTGTGAGAGAGAGAGCTAGCTTAATAGAGGGCATTCATTGTGCTGTATGCTAGAAGTTAATCAACTTCTGATTAATGTATTACAGCCGCCGTTATCATTCCAATGAAGCCTGTTTTGTTCTGTCTCAGACCCCAAGGTGCACAGACACACACACACACACACACACACACACACACACACACACACACACACACACACACACACACACACACACACAGAGACTCACACAATCACATACAAGCTGTGTCACATGCATCCACACAAAGGCACCACCCAGATATCCAGGTAGAAATTAAGCATCACAAACACACACACACACACACACACACACACACACACGAACGCACACACACATAAACACACACACACACACACACACACACACACACACACACACACACACACACAGAAAAGTGAGCGATAAGGTGTTGAATAAAACTGGCATCATCTAATTGCGTTTCTTTGTTAGGGTAATTTGATCCGCTCCACAGGCTGGGGCCTTAATCAACACCTTAGAATTACTAATCAAAATATTCCTCTTTCAGACAGTCTGCTAGTGTGTGTGTGTGTGTGTGTGTGTGTGTGTGTGTGTGTGTGTGTGTGTGTGTGTGTGTGTGTGTGTGTGTGTGTGTGTGTGTGTGTGTGTGTGTGTGTGTGTGCGTGTGTGTGTGTGATTGCCACTCAGTGCCACCTGTAGGCAAATTACCATCAGATTTGTGTACACTACACACAGTTTATTTGTGCACACGACATCTAAATGGTATATATATATATATATATGGTTGTAAATGCAATATGTTTTCAAGGGGCCAATGCAAATATCAACCAACATAAGACATATTTATAACACTTTATTGCAGACACAGGTCCATACAACACATCATACAGTATAAAAATGAGATAGACAAAACTATACAGAAATTAATACATAACATATTGGCCTATATGATATACAGGCTATTGCACCAATGCAGTCTTAAAGCTGGGGTGGAGGATTTGGGGAGAAAATAGCAGTTGGGATAGAGATTCAAATCCAAATACCTCAACCGCTCCACTTGTTCTCTTTGGTCCCTCCCCTATGGTCCCTCCCTGACACGCTCTACTACACCAACAACGTCGGTGCCAAAGTGA
>NC_137233.1:3461741-3466741 GCF_949987685.1 Ammodytes marinus | reverse complement strand
GTGATCCACTGAGATCCGACTCTTCAAACCGTGTCACAAATTGGAGTAAACTCAATAAAATCAAATCGAAACCATCTCTTATCAAACTGTCCGTTAAACTTCATACAAATCAATATGTTGCTGTGGAGTGGAGTTGGATCTTTACCACTAACGCGCTCCGACACTGGAACAAATTGAACAAATTGACCGGTGGCCATTTTGAAAGTGGCAGAAGCTTTTCAATAGTTCCTCTGTTAAAATCACTGTCACTGTCTGTCTGTCTGTCTGTCTGTCGCTATGTTGCTACTGGCAAAGTTAGCACTCACACACGCACAGTTGGCAATGACAGCACACACACACACATACACACACGCAGGCATATAGGCAAGTACACACAGACACAAACACACACGCAGGCAGGAAGGCATGTACACACACACACACACACACAATCAAGCAAGCAAGCACAGACGCACACACACACACAGGCAAGCACAGATTCACGCACGTACACACACACACATACACACGCACACACACACACACACACACACACACACATATTCCACTGGAGGACAGCTGTCATTGTGAATGACATTCAATACAAAAGCATATTGACTGGCGGTGGGAAAAATACATTAATAGCAATTCAACTCCAAACACTTTACAGCACTTTGTGTCAAGGACGTGTGTGTGTGTGTGTGTGTGTTTGTGTGTGTGTGTGTGTGTGTGTGTGTGTGTGTGTGTGTGTGTGTGTGTGTGTGTGTGTGTGTGTGTGTGTGTGTGTGTGTGTGTGTGTGTGTGTGTGTGTGTTCAATGTTCATGGTCTCTAAGTGCAGTTCTTTTCAGCCCCTAACGGAGAAAGAAAATACCAGATATATAATTCTAGAATATCTAAGTGAGAACACATGTAAACAGCAGAGACACACACCAATAGACCAACAATGTAAATGAACCAGAAGGCATTAGGTGAAGCGGATATGACAAAGAATACCCACCAGTGTAATTTATAATATATGTTTTGCCCCATGCAACTAGCAGAGCTGTAGCCGCTAGAAAAGGATCATGCTTCCTGCCATTTGCTTTCTCAGTTTGATTTGTTGACAATAACAGCCACACACACACACACACACACACACACACACACACACACACACACACACACACACACACACACACATGCACACACACACACACACTCGCACACACACACAAGGGCAACTCTGTCTCCCATAGTAATCCTGTAATATGTTATTTATGTAAAGGTGTTACGAGGATCTTTTAACTATTTCTGAAACAATATATGTCTCCTTTCTCTTCTGGTGATCATTAATGACATACAACAGCAAACGAGACCAACAGTGCAAAGAATGCTATTTTTATATAGTTTTTCTTAAAGGGACACTGTGTAACATTTTAAGTATTTGATTAGCTAAAATCAATATTCTCATTTATAAATATGTCCTCATTGGTGTAAAATCACATCTGCCAATAATCTGAATTATCCTCCTGAGCGGAGAATTACAAATAGTATTATTACATTGTTTACATTGAGAGGGCAAGTCTTATGGAGGCATCCATGTTTTTGGAATGTCATCAGGTGCATTGTTGAAAATTTAGAATTGTTCTTGTCCTTGAAGGCCACTGTAGCTTCTGTTATTATTCAAAAGGGGTGGGGTTACCCAGGGAGTGTTGCATTCTGGAACTTTCTTGATGATGTCATATTACACAGTGCCCCTTTAATGCCTTTGTCATGGGTATATGCTCACCCAGGAACAATAGCTGGCGTAGTAAAAACACTACTGCTTTTGTCCAAAGGGGGCGCTAGAATTAACACAAACTGAAAATTCCTAGGAGCACCTTTAACCTAAAAATAATAACAATCTAAATCCTATGTCTATGTTCTCTCCCTCCAGATAACCTACAAAGCCCTGTCTTCTCTGGACCCCAGTGCCGACCTGACCACTCAGAGGGGACGGGTGTTCAAACTGAGGAACGAGACCCATCACCTGTTCGTGGGACTCTATCCCGGGACAACATACTTCTTCACCCTGAAAGCCTCCACCAACAAGGGCTTCGGACCGCCTGTCACCACACGCATATCCACCAAGATCGCAGGTAAAGGATGTTATCATACACACAGACAGACAGGCAGACAGGCAGACAGACAGGCAGACAGACATACAGGCAGACAGACAGACAGACAGACAGACAGACAGACAGACAGACAGACAGACAGACAGACAGACAGACAGACATGCAGACAGACATGCAGACAGGCAGGCAGACAGACAGACAGACAGACAGACAGACAGACAGACAGACAGACAGACAGGCAGGCAGACATACAGACAGACAGACAGACAGACAGACAGACAGACAGACAGACAGAAAGACATGCACACACACACACACACACACACACACACACTAAAGTGGTTAAATCATGCCCTTTCTTTCCTTCGTGCAGATGGATATTTCATTGAAAGAAAAATCCCATTTGTATTAATTATTAATATTGTTATCACGTGGACCTGCCATTACAAGTTAAAATCATAATACACACAGGGCCAAATCTACAACATAACTGTGCTGCTTTTGACAGCACACGAACCAATCAGACGCTGCCTTACACATGTGGAGAACTAGTTTCATCTTCTGTTTTATTGCCCTCTGTACCATGGGTTGCGTCAGAGATTGTTCGATCAGTGTGGTGATGTTGATTTCATGTGGATGAATGATGCAGACAGGCTAAAGTGGCTCTTTGACTTTAAGGTATTTGCCCTTGCTGGCTATCTGGAGAAGGCCTGGGCCAAGAGAACAAAACACACTTATAAATGAGATCTTTATGTTTGCTTTTCTTTTCTTTTCTTTTGTTTGCGTCTGTTTCCTTGTTGTCCTACTGTGAAATGTGATCACCATTTAAAGGAAGTGAATGTTATCATTTGAATTTGATACAGTTGTTGGTGTCTTATATTCCCGAAGGGGATGGGTCCTTGTTTGGACATGACACAATAATAAAAATTCATTCATTCATTCATTCATTCATTCATTCATTCATTCATACACTGAAAGGGACGAACATTAGGTCAGAACGCAGGGAGCTGATTGGCCCGGGCATTTCTTAACCGCCCTCCTCCCCGTGGAGATTGGAGAAAGTCCAGACTAAGCTAAGAGTTTTTGTTATTTGGTTTCGTTATTTGTATAAGACTAAGGTAGGCAGGAGCATAGATATATATAGAACACTAGATCTAGTGTTCTATATATATCTATGGGCAGGAGCCCTATCTTGTCCGTTAGAGGAAGGCAGCCCCTGATTTGACAAAAAATCTCAAAATTATAGCGCTCTAAAAAGTCATGTTTTGCCAGCGGCCTCTTTCTTTCTTTCTTTCTTTCTTTCTTTAACCTTTATTTATACAGGTAAATCCCATTGAGTCCAAAGACTCTTTTACAAGGGAGACCTGTTCCCATTTACACGTTACCATTCACACACTCATTCATACACCGATAGCAGGCTAACTATCGACATTCACACGAGGCAAGGTGGGTGAAGTGTCTTGCCCAAGGACACAACAACTATGACACAGGTGGCAGGGCGGGGATCGAAACCTCCAACCCTTTGATCATCGGCCGACCCGCTCTACCAACTGAGCCACAGTCGCTTGTCCGTTAGAAGAAGGCAGCCAGCCCCTGATTTGACAAAAAAATCGCAAAATGATAGCGCTCTAAAAAGTCCTGTTTTTGCCAGCGGCCTCTTGCTTCCTACACAAACATAATCTGTACTGAAAGTCCGGACAGTGTTAAGTGTTACAAGCTAAACGTGTTGTGAGTGTTCTGACAAACGTATCAGTTTAACACCTAAAGCGATTCCAGCCTGACCTTTAGAATGAGCCTCCGTTTGGCCATCATACACTACACATCTTAACAGCATGTTGCTAAAAACACACACACACACACATGGCATACACAGACAAAGCCAGCCAGACACACACACAGACAGACAGACAGACAGACAGACGGACAGACAGACAGACAGACAGACGGACGGACGGGCGGACAGACGGACGGACGGACGGACGGACAGACATACAGACATACAGACAGACAGACAGACATACGGACGGACGGACGGACGGACGGACAGACAGACGGACGGACAGACAGACAGACGGACGGACAGACACACACACACACACACACACACACACACACACACACACACAAACACACACACACATTGATGTCTCCTTCCAAATGTCACATCATCACCCATCTTCATTATCCCATTGAGAGAGCGAAGGAAGGGGAGATTCTAGATGAACAGGGGGGCGGCGGGACTTGTGCTGCAAACCTAAATGCCAAACCAATCACAAGAGAAAGTGTTAATTTGGTTTAGTTAAACTGGGAGCTGTGTTCATGGGCACTGGACGGGGGTTAAATGCTAGGACAACTACTGCCCGCGACTGACAGGGGCCCCCAACACGAATATTAAGAACATTAGGCACAATTATTTTATTCAACCATATCATCATTCATACATTTTCAAGAAAGAAAGAAAGAAAGAAAGAAAGAAAGAAAGAAAGAAAGAAAGAAAGAAAGAAAGAAAGAAAGAAATGGATAGCAGTGTACTCACTAAACTAATGGTTCTTATCTCTTTTTTTCTGGCAAAAATTAACCATCCAACATAAAATGTATTCAACATTTCGATAAACTTCAACTGCTGGAATGGCCATCATTAACTGAACGTAACCTTGTTTTCAGAAGTAAATGTCAATAACTTGTATAATAATAATAATAATAATATAATTTGTTTCATGTATTTTTCCCACCGGCTCCTAACACACAATGACCTATCATCATTCATTAATCATTGACATTAAAATAAATAACAGATAACAGTGTATTCACCAATCTTATGGAAAATGTATATTTTTTTCTGGCAAAAATTAACCATCCAACATAAAATGTATTCAACATTTCTACAACATTTCTATACATTATAACAAATGGCTTTTTTGTGT
>NC_137233.1:3391738-3399238 GCF_949987685.1 Ammodytes marinus | reverse complement strand
GTGTGTGTGTGTATGAGATTTCCCGACTAACGTGTAGAATTAACATGTGAAAATCGGGCATTTCATGGGACAATGATGGAGTTACAATAGTAGGCCTATAGCACAAATACAGGACACACTAATAGTATAGCAAATACTGGACACACTTAGACCCTATCATGTGATTAAGTGTATACCGATATAATCCTGTATAATGCGTGTGTGTGTGTGTGTGTGTGTGTGTGTGTGTGGGTGTGTGTGTGTGTGTGTGTGTGTGTGTGTGTGTGTGTGTGTGTGTGTGTGTGTGTGTGTGTGTGTGTGTGTGTGTGTGTGTGTGTTTAATGGTCCCATTTAAAATACAGACAGACAATCCGGTTGTAACGCTTTTATCACAGCTGGGTCCATGCGTAATGGCAGATTAGAATCATAGCCGTAATCAGTGACGTTTGATTTCGAATTTTTATTTAAAAAAAATATATATATATATATATATTTAACAACCATAGTATGTGTGTTACCCTAAGAACTCTGAAATCATCTATGTTATATAGCCTAAATTGAATTTTCGACAATTTTCGACATTTTGTATAGGCTATTTCATCCCAGAATATAGGCTAAAAGCAAGGTGGATATGTGTGCGCAAACTTTCTATCTATCAGCGCTAGTCTAATCATGGCTGTGTCAATCTGTCAAGCTTCAGATTCGTATGATTGATTGTAATAATCATCATTGAATCGATCGGAGAAATGTGGGGGAAACACCGCGAGCCCGTCCAGCTATGAAAAAATCTCTCGTTCGCGTAACAAGTGCCAACCGAGACTGTGTGTGTGTGTGTGTGTGTGTGTGTGTGTGTGTGTGTGTGTGTGTGTGTGTGTGTGTGTGTGTGTGTGTGTGTGTGTGTGTGTGTGTGTGTGTGTGTGTGTGAGGAATCGCGAATACCCAACTCTAGCATATGAACACAGGGCATCTACTGTAGCCTACACATTGACTGACTCTATATTGACTGATATATTATCTTATAGAAAGTTGAAAAAAAATATATAAATGCAATTCCTGAAGAAAAAATTGCTTCCAGTAGCCTATTATTCACACCAATAACGTCATATGTTCTAGAATGGAATGTGCTTCTAGTTCTAGTTCTATAAAAAAAAAAAAAATGTGTTGCGCACGTTAACCAACCAAACCAACCAGCACGTGCATTCCTTGTGTTGCACAAAATAGTGTTGTTTTATTTGTTTTATTGTTATTAATAAAGCAGGGAACGCTGAGAGAGAGAGACAGACAGCGAGTCAGAGCGCACAGGTCCGCTGCATGGCTCCGAAAACACACAGCCACAGATCATAGCGAAAATGTAACTGATCTTAAATCATAATTACATCAATCAAAATCACGTATACTTAAGCCTTATAAGTACATACTATACATAAACGGGAAGCTGAAAGGGTCCATTAAAATATCTCGAAAATCGTCCACAACTTTACACCTAAAAACCTCACAGAGCGCACAGGTCCGCTGCATGGCTACGGAACACGCAGCGATCTCTCAACTAAATACAACCGAACTAAATACATCAGAATACCTAAATCACTTAGTATTTAACCCTTATAAGGACATATTATGAGCATACGGGAAGCGTAAAGGGTCAGAATAACTCAAAAATCGTCCACAACTTTACACCAAAAACCTCTCCTGCATGCGCACATCCAAAACAGTGAGACCAGCAGTACACTAGCGATAGCCTATATTTCAAACCGTAAATCACTTGTTCTCATAGTGTGTGTGAGTGTGTGTGTGTGTGTGTGTGTGTGTGTGTGTGTATGTGTGTGTGTGTGTGTCTTTCTCATCATATAGTCTATGCGCACGCGAACAGGTGTATACAATTCTAAATCAGCCAGTAAAAAAAATGTGCCCAAAACTGACTTTACGGATGTTTTTAGCGTAAGATCATTCAATATATCAATCATAACATCACATATACAGCTGTATAGTGCCCCAAAACAAGCTCATATTGAGGTGTATACCCATTCTAAATGCCCATATGTCCATGCATCCTAATCGCTGTGGCCATGTATCACCAATTCACACTCGAAAAACGCATCAAAGCGCACCAAAAACACACACAATACGAGTACACTGAGACATCTTAAACAGCCACAAATGAAATAAACGAATCGCTTTTTTTTTTTACCTGGGAAGAATTGTCCAACAGTAAATCCCAACAGAGTAAAGCAGAGGAGCGCGAGAGGGTAACTCCGAATATCCATGTTCTTCTTCTTGTTTTTCTTGATTTTTCCTTTTCAGTTTTTCTTCTTCTTCTTCGCAGATTATTTTACATACTCCCGGCGGGTCCGTAGACAGGGGGGTTCCGTATAGTTTAAAAACAACAGTTAGAAGTTGAATAAAATCCGCTCATTGGGTTGTTTAAGAAAAGCCCCCCAAAAAAAGAGTAATAGACGCGCGAGCAAGTAGGAGCAAGTTGTGTGTATAGCCTACGAATGAACGGGAGATCCTTTCTTTTCCTCTCCTCCTCCGAAAGTGTGTGTGTTTGAGTGTATGTGTGTGTGTGTATGAGTGTGTGTGTGTGTCAGGACCAGCGTGTGTGTGTGTGTGTGTGTGAGGGGCACAGTTTAGCGTGTGTGTGTGTGTGTGTGAGAGTGTGTGTGTGCGTGCGCTCAGACGGTCTGTGACAGACTGGCGTTGAGTTGGAGAGGAATGGAGAGCACAGTGCGCCACTCACGCGCGTAAAGACGCACGAGTTACCCACGAGGAGAGCTTCCGGGCGACAGTTTCAAAATAAAATGTAGCATGTCAGTGGAAAACAGAAATGCATTGTTACTGTCGTCATAATTCATCTAACACGGAGAGGTGAGAATTGACAGAGAGTATAGGCTAGTTTAACCTAATAACTGGAGTCACTGCGTTTGTGTCACTGTGTGTGTGTGTGTGTGTGTGTGTGTGTGTGTGTGTGTGTGTGTGTGTGTGTGCGTGTGTGTGTGTGTGTGTGTGTGTGTGTGTGTGTGTGTGTGTGTGTGTGTGTGTGTGTGTGTGTGTGTGTGTTTTGTCATGTCAGCAAAAATGTAAGAATATTGAGAGAAAAATAATTATGTCTTATACTTGGTTTCAAATTATTATCCAGCTTCTTTTCCTCCAGAATTGTACAGGTCATCAAGATTTACGATTAATCATAAAAAATTATTATTACATATTCACATTCACACACATTTGAATAATTAATTATAATTAGTCAAATGTACGTGTTATTAAATTCAATTATACATTTTAAACACATGTTGCTTTTACCATCCAGTTAAAATAATAATAATAATAATTTTTTTTTTTTTTTTTTTTCACAAATACCGGACATTTAATAACAATTACAATACTTAATTTAATTATGTATGGTGTATGAGTGTGTGTGTATGAATGGCTGAATGTGGTAAGATATGTAAAGCGCTTTGGGGCTGAGAAAATCGGCTAGAAGGCGCTATATAAGTCAAGTCCATTTACCATTTACCAAACAACAAACGAGCAACATTTTTTACTCATTTTAACATAGTTTATTTTACAGCATCATGCATATTTCACAATGAATATAGAGTCGCCATTCATACAGCCTGGTTGTTATTTTCTAAATCACCAAATAAAGGCTTTTATTTGATGGACCAGACGCCCGATTTTTCATGAATTCTTTTACTGGTTGTCTCGAGCTTGACGGTGCTGAGAGCTTAACGAGATCTAAGGCTTCCTCCGGGTCCTAACGCCTGCTCCCTCCGCAAAGGGTAGGATTCCCATTGTGTGTGTGTGCGTGTGTGTGTGAGTGAGTGTGTGTGTGTGTGTGTGTGTGTGTGTGTGAGTGCGTGTGTGTGAGTGAGTGAGAGAGAGAGAGAGAGAGAGAGAGAGAGAGAGAGAGAGAGAGAGAGAGAGAGAGAGAGAGAGAGAGAGAGAGAGAGAGAGTGTGTGTGTGTGTGTGTGTGAGATGTAGAGAAACGGGAAATCAGAGACGGATCTTGAAATATATATCCAATGACAGTAAAATGAGTGGACTGTGAGGGATCTCATGACAACACACACACACACACACACACACACACACACACACACACACACACACACACACACACTCACACTCACACTCTCTCTCACACACACACATACACACACACACACACACACACACACACACACACACACACACACACACACACACACACACACACACACACACACACACACACAGCGACTCATATGGAGGAATCCACCCTGCTGGGTGAAAAAGCATCACATTCTCACATCCAAACGTTTTCCCAAAACCTGTACATCTCTGAGTAAAGACCATTTAGAGAGGGGGGCATTGGTTAGAGTCCTCCCCCCCCTCCTTCACCCCCCCCCATTTCTGATTGGTCAAAGTGAACATGAGCTGTACACTTTGACCATTCAGAGCGAGGCTCCGATCCTCTGTTCTTATTGGCTGTTGGGACTGTCCATTCACTTTGGCTCGACTTTGTTGGTGTAGAGCAGGGGTGTCAAACTCATTTTGGTTCGAGGGCCACATACAGCCTCTCTGATCTCAAGTGGGCCGGACCAGTAAAATAATGGCAAAATAACGTACATATGTCAAATCCAAATCTTTAGCTTTGTTTTTCAGTTATATGCTTTATAACTCAGCCTACATTTGTAACCTACATTATCAGGGATCACAAGGGATCTCTGTAGCCCCCAGGAAATGTCTTAGTAAAGGTTGCTGCTGGCCACGGGAATAGGAGGTGCGGCGCGGAGCCCCGCAGCAAAAATGTTGGGGGTATTTTGCTCAAAGATGCCAATACGCACTAATGAAATAAACAACTGTTTATTTGAATACACAAATACAACAGGCACTGACCTTACAGTTGTCCAATGTTGTTTACTATATGTACAGGGACACATTTTGTGCAAACATGCAGACAGTACAAAATACAATTAAATAAAAGTGCAACTTCTACTGTTTTGATTTATTTTTAAATACAGAGGTTATGTGTTGTTTGGCAATAAGTTTTTCCCAATTTAATTTAATTTTAATTTAACTTACTTTTTTTAAAATGCTCAGAAATGTGTGCTCTACAAGTTGCGGGCCGGATGTTTGACACCACTGCCTTAGACACTTGACACAATCAATCATCAATATTAGCCTGCTATTTGGCCACATATATTGGCCTATTTACAGCCCTCAGAAAACTGACAGCTCTTCTTAGATGCAAGTTCATCAATTCATGGCTTAAAATCCTGAGCTGTGGAACTTTCAGCAGACATTCCTAGCTGTAAGCCACGTAAGTTTCCTAACAGTTGGCAGCGTATGCAACGTGCGGATATGGCACAGGCTCCATGAAGAAGAATTATTATTATTTTTTTATTTTATTTATTTTTTTCAGAATTGCTTCAAATCGGCCGAATTGATTCGCTGGCCAGATCAAAACGTGTCGCGGGCCAGGGCCTTGAGTTTGACACATGTGGTGTAGAGCGTGTCAGGGAGGGACCATAGGGGAGGGACCAAAGAGAACAAGTGGAGCGGTTGAAGTATTGGATTCAAATCTCTATCCCAACTGCCATTTTCTCCCCGAATCCTCCAGCCCAGCTTTAAGGATCCATTGTGTATGTGAGGTTCGTCGGACCGTTTACACAGAAGCTATAAAGACTTTAAAAATGACGCAATGCATTGTGGGGCGGTTGAGTATAGGAAAAGTAACCTATCGATCCATACACAAAATCTTCCCAGAAGTAAATACTCATCCGGGCATTTCTCGCCTACACAGCCAGGTTTGCATTGCATTTCTACGTGTGTGTGTGTGTGTGTGTGTGTGTGTGTGTGTGTGTGTGTGTGTGTGTGTGTGTGTGTGTGTGTGTTGGCTGCAGCTGTGCTCTTGATCTGTGCCTTTGAGCTCCAGTGATCGCTAATTGTTGAACATCCGCTCGGATCTGGATTTGGCGTCTAGGGTGTTGAGGTGTGTGTGTGTGTGTGTGTGTGTGTGTGTGTGTGTGTGTGTGTGTGTGTGTGTGTGTGTGTGTGTGTGTGTGTGTGTGTGTGTGTGTGTGTGTGTGTGTGTGTGTGTGTGTGTGTGTGTGTGTGTGTGTGTGTTGTGCCCTTCAGATGTCCCTGCTGACTGTCTGCTATTTGTTTGACCCTTCACAGGTGAATGTGACGGGAAGTGTTAAATCTGGTAAATTCCAAACAGCCAGTTGGGACGGCATTTTTACACACACACACACACACACACACACACACACACACACACACACACACACACACACACACACACACACACACACACACACACTGTAACACAAACACACACACACACACATCAGTGATCAATACTGGCATTTCAGAAGCGCAGACATTTAATCCTACCTCAGAGGGTCACAGCAGGTGTTATCCATTACAGTTTAAATGGTTGAGGGGGAAACTAACCCTGCGTTCCAAATCTCCTCCTCTTTCTTTTCTCTATTCTACATACTACATTTGACCATAAAAAGAATCTAGTTAGCATGCAGTAGGCATACACTTGGGACTGGGATCTTTAAGCATACTTAATCACACAATATCTAGATTTCTGTTTTAGTTCAAAATGTAAAAAAAAAAAACACACATCAGGTTCATAATTCTCCAGCAAATAGTTTTTTTTATTTTTTGGCATTTCTATGCTTTATTGATAGTGTAGAGACAGAGTTGAAATGGGGCAGAGAGGGGAGTGACATGCAGAGAACGACCACGGGCTGGAATCAAACCCGGGTCCGCTGCTGGCCGAGGCCCATGGGGGGGGGACGCCCTACCAACTGAGCTAAGGGCGCCCCTTACATACTACATTTGACCATAAAGATAATCTAGTTAGGATGCATAGTAAAGTGGAGCAGATAAGTTCTACAATCTTCCAATTTGTGATACAACATAATAATTTTTTAGTTGAGTAAGACTATTTAGAAAGCTGTTTTTTAGTAGCCTGGCATTCCCAGACCTGCCACTAGGCGCTGGCAAATTAAATTTGCTGCGCGTGTTGGTCTGGAGACGCTCCGTTGAAGCTTTATCAAGAAAACCAGAAATCTGGCTGGTGGTTTCAATTGGTTCTATCTAATATGGGCGCGCCAGAGCCCTTTATAT
The DNA here is from genome assembly GCF_949987685.1 of Ammodytes marinus. Taxonomy (NCBI): domain Eukaryota; kingdom Metazoa; phylum Chordata; class Actinopteri; order Uranoscopiformes; family Ammodytidae; genus Ammodytes; species Ammodytes marinus. The sequence continues at coordinate 3,392,130 of NC_137233.1, read as the reverse complement.
GGTACTCCGGGGAGGACGTAACCGGATGACGACAGTGACGTGCATGCGACGTCGAAGCCGTGACAGTAAACATCAAAGATGGCTGCGGATATGTTGTGTGAGTTTGAGACGGCTTTGGCCTCGACCCTTAACGATTTGGAAGACGGCACTCAAATCTTTCATTAGCAAGTAAGTGGAATGTTCTGTTTTGCCGACCGACCACGGCAAACGTTTAATTTAACAGTTTAACAGCTGTTCGCTAAACGAAAGGGGCTTACGTCGCCTTGTGCATCGCTCTGATTGGTTGTAGTGCTATCCAACTACGTGCAGTGGCATTTGAAATGCACGAGTAGGAGCCGCCCCTAGAGTTGGAAATATCGATCGTGGCCAGACCCTCTATCGTTCAAGATATC
>NC_137233.1:3341738-3344238 GCF_949987685.1 Ammodytes marinus | reverse complement strand
TGGTGACTCACTCTGCCCATTAAAGGGCAATTTCACTTTTTTTTCTTGATTCTTTTTTTCTTTTTTCCGCTTTATTAGACAGTTCGTAGAGGCACAGTTGAAATGGGGCAAACACTCTGCTCTTTGAAGGCCTATTTCACACATACATTGTTTTTCATGTCTTTCAATTGTAATTTTATCTAGACATTTTTAAATATTCAACATCATTCCTATTAGAGTTAAACAATTCACTACTGTTCATATTTAAGACTGTTTCTTACTTTTCCACATCTTCATACTCCTTTAGCTGATTCATATAAATTCAAGCCATCAAGGTAGTTTAGCTCCAAGTCTATTCAATTACTATTTCATAGTTTTAAGATTTGTATCCATGTCTTTCAACTTCTTCATAACTTCAGCAAGAAATGTTATTCAAACCTCTATATATTCAACTTTTCAACTCCTTTTAAGGATTCAAATTGTCCCATGTTCGTCTTGCATGGGAGCACATTTCCATAATTCACAATTTTTTCATAAAATTCATAACTTCAGAGATATTTAAAGGTTTATTACACCCAAAAAAGACATATTCTGCCGGTCGCATAGATGTGACTACCGAACCTACACAATGGAAGTTTTGGGCTTCCAAGCTAAATGGTGTCCAACCAACTGCTGCATATCAGTGTATTACAGGACCAAAATAACTGAAGACACTGTCATCAACTGTTGCCATAGAAACCAGTAACATCCCATGTGAAACTGTGTGTGTGTTTGTGTGAGTGAGAGAGTCCGTGTGTGTGTGTGTGTGTGTGTGTGTGTGTGTGTGTGTGTGTGTGTGTGTGTGTGTGTGTGAGTGAGAGAGTGTGAATGTGAAGAGACGTGCAGTGAGGTTTATGGCTGGTGAGGCACTGTCTTTTTTTAATCCTAATGTTTTTTGGGCTTTGGGGTGAAGAGGAGAGATATGGCACAGTTCTAAATGAAATAGTAATTTATTTACTTGATTAAATATGCAATAATATCTAATATTAATTGCATAGTTTGTCTTGCTGCAGTTATACCATTGTGTAGGCTATTTGAAATAGATAATTTAAAAAAAAACTCATCTCCTTTTAAACTTATTTTACACAAGTATGACCTTTATAAACTTCGACTTTATAAACCTTTAGTTTTTCCACTTTTGTTCAACTTTTCAACTCAGCAGGAAATGCTTTTTTTCAGATCGTTCATTGAACGCGTGTTATCTTTGTCCTGTGGGTGGCAGCAATGTGCTGAAAAGGCAATTGCCGGAAATTAAAAGAAGAAGAAGAAGAAGCCGCCTCCGCTTCCGCCTCCGTTCTAGCCTCCACCGCAATCTTTTATTTTATGTTGTAGCTTACTGAGTTGACTCAGACGAGCTCTCCATCAAGCCATCAATGTACTTTAGCTCCAAGTCTAATCAATTACTATTTCACAGTTTTAAGTTTTTTATCCATATCTTGGAATCTTCTGATTCTCACGGTATCTTCATTTTGTCTGTCAGACAAACGGTTTGCGTGTGAGAGGCAGAAGTTTGAAGGATGCGTTTCGCTCAGCTCTAAAGGTGGAGAGGGACCACAGCTGTTACCAATTGGCCCTGATTAGCTCACCACCGCGCCATAGGAATATAGAGTTCTCTTTATAGATGTGACCTGCTCTGATAGATTCAACAACTTTGGTGGCTTAGTGGTTTAAGCCTAGGTCTCGCAGCCTGAAGATCACAGGTCCGAATCCTGCTTAGGGAATAACATTTTCACCTTAAATCTTTGTGTGAAGGGGAACATGTCTCGTGGGAAGTGCATATGACACATTAGGCATATCTATAATTTATTTTATTTTTTTTTAAACCCTGAGCTTAAAGTTGGTGGTTCAAGTCCCAGTTACCGCAAAATATAGACTTACACGGATTTTCTTCTAACTTTGCACAAATGTTTATTATGACTCAATTATAACCCCATAGGAGTTTAGAGGTCAAAGGTCAAGTTTCAAGGTCATAATTCATAAATTTTTAATTCATTTTTCATAGATTGTATTATTCAATCATTCTATTCATTCAGATATATTCATCCTTCGTTCTTCATCAACATTCAGCAGTGAAGTTTATTCAGCATCAGCTTCAGTTCAGCAGCGCAGCATTCACACCGCAATTTCTTCAGGAATTGCATTTCTAGTTTTTTTTAATATTTTGGCAGTCTCTAGGCACACCGTGGACCCATGGATATGTTAGAACACATTTAAAAAGTGCATTTAGCATAATATGTGACCTTTAATGCTCAGTCATTTTGCCTTTTCAAGTATTGTTCTATTTTCTCTTTCCAGCGTTGAAGTGGTTTCTCTGTTAATCTGAAGGTGAATTATTATTTTTTTAATCGGCAAATTAAAACACAATCACCATATTTAATCTGCAGGAGGCTGATGGAGTGTGAGTGTGTGTGTGTGTGTGTGTTAGTGTGTGTGTGAGTGTGAGTGTGAGTGTGTGTGTGTGTGTGTTAGTGTGTGTGTGTGT
>NC_137233.1:3241738-3336738 GCF_949987685.1 Ammodytes marinus | reverse complement strand
TTTAATTTTTTTTGCACATTTATAGTACATAGGATCTCAGAATTCAATACACCTTCATATTCCCACCGTTGAAGTAGGCCTTTAACCTCAAACTGCTCCAAGGGCGCTGTACTATGGCTTTCTCTGTGCTCTGACCCCCTCTGGAGTGTGGGAACTTGAGAGGGAAGATGCAAATTACTCGTTTCGATATGCCTTGTGTAAATTGACAAATAAAGAAACTTAATTTATACTGTAGTCACAGAGGCAGACGTACGCAAAAATATGGTGAAAGTTGACTTCCTACACATTTACAACAATCCCAATTTCTTATTGTCCAGCTCTAGCGGTGATAATCCAAAAAGGTTCATTCAGTTTTACGTGAAAGAATAACTTAAATATTCTTGTACACACACTAGTATTAACTCTTTTAGATCGAAACACGTCAAACTAAATGTGTATAACGTAAATATACTGGTCTGTATAAAATAGCATATTTCTATACTTTAGCTATTGTTACTGAACCACACAGACACAACAACTTATTCTTAATGGAAACAATAACGAAATGCAGTTGCAAAAATATGATGGAATTCTATTATTATTTAATTTAATTTTTTATTTTCCTTTTTTTTAAGTAAAGAGGTGAGATAGATAGATAAAGGGTGGAAAAGAGAGGGATAAGGGACTGTACAGTGTATTGTCTGAAAAAAGTTACATTTTCCATTAGGACCATTGACTTTAAGTATATTTGACTTCTTAATGTAAATACAAGTCAATTCAAAGAGCCTTACACAAGAACAGAAGGAATACATTACAGTAAAGCAAATACAGGTGACCATAAAAAGTATGTTTTTGCATGTAGTATGCTGCAATGGGGACATACAGTACTTAAATTGGCATTATATAAACACAGGGGCCCACTTTAACTAGCAACATGCCAATTTACAGAGCCTAGGCTGTGTATTAACACCATTTTTTTCAGCGCACACAGTACAGGCTATAGCCTTCAGCTGGTGGATTGTGAAGAGAGATTCACTGATTTCTACAAAAGAAAATTGACGATCATTCAGAATCGCTGAATCCACCTGACTAATCCACAGGACTGGAAGTTGTCTCCCTCCTACAGACACAGAGACACTGAGGAGTCATGCCACATTAACCCAAACCCAGGGTAGAGAGGTTCAGTGAATGTGGTGATGAAGGTGTGGAGGTGGATCAGTGAGTCAGAGGAGACTCTGTAGAAGGACAGAGAGCCAGCAGGACGGTCCACATACACTGCTACTCTGCTAGAGACTGAGGAGGAGGAGATGGATGTTTCTCTGTTATTGTGACGGACAGAGTAACAACCACCATCATCATCAGAGCAGAACAGACTCCAGGACTGATCATTGTCTCCAAACCTACAGACTTTACTGCCTCCTTTCCTGCTGATTCCTCTGTAACTCACTGATATATTAACTCTTCCTCTCCACTCGACCTCCCAGTAACCGCGACCAGTCAGACCATTACTACACAGCAGCTGACGCCAGGAGTCAAATCTCTCTGGATGATCAGGATATGGCTGCTGCTCTCTCACCCATGTCACCTTCCTGTTGTTGTCAGACAGTTTGAGCCATCTGTTTACTGTGTTTGTGTCCAGTGTGAGTTCACAGGCATCTGATAGAGAGAAAAAGACACAAAACAGAAGGGTTTATTCTCTGATTGTGACCTGATGTTAATTTCTTTGAAGTTAAAGGATGACACATTCTGTCTCCATCAGTCAAACTGAATCCACACTTACACTTCCTCACACCAGGTTTTAACCACTGCTCTCCACCGTGGTCCATCCTGGAGGAGGAAACACAGTCAGAATGATGTTCTATCAACATGAGTCCTAACTGCTGTTCAACATGAAGCAGTGTTCCTCAGTTTGTCAGTGTGTTAGAGAAAGCGGCTGAAACTCATATGTGTCAACTGTCTCCATCATTCTCTCACTGCTGTCTGACAAAAGAAGAAGAAGATAGGATAAAAAGATAAGAAGGCTGTGCACAGCCCGAAAAGCAAAGTGGCATCCCCCCCTCCATGTCAGATAGGTCAGATAGGCTCACCACACCACTCGTTCGAGGAACCACTTGGGTCGGGTGCCCTAGGCCCCTCACACAGGGTCGGCTGGGGCCACAGAAGCGATTATATCATCTTGCCATGGAAAAATAACTTCAGTCGGCACCAAAGTGTTTATGGGGTTGTTGTCTGCACTACGTGGCCAGTTGGCTGATCTCCTTCCTGTTGTGGGTCTCATGGTTGCTGGAGATGATGGAGGTCATCCAACTGGCCATGTGGTGCAGAGATAAAACAACCTCTTCCTGAACGTTGACAAGACCAAACTTCAAACTTGATCATTCGTCATAGTCATTTTATACTTTACTTCATAGCTATGGACCAATCAGATCGCTTGACTTGAGATACTAGTTCTACAATCATATGAAAAAGTTTGGGAACCCCTCTCAGCCAGCATTATAATTGACTCTGCTTTCACAAAAAAAAGATAAAAGTGGTATGTCTTTAATTTACCAGGAACAGCTAACTACTGGGATGTTTTCCAAACAAAGATTTTTTGAAAAGCAGTATTTGGTTGTATGAAATAAAATAAAATGTGAAAAACTGGCTGTGCAAAAATATGGGTACCCTTGTGGTTTTGTTGATTTTAATGCCTGTAACAGCATGTAAAACTGATGACTTTAAACACAAAGTTGGTTGGATTATGTTGTTAAGCCTTGAACCTCATAGAAATGTCTGTTTAATCATGAGAAAATGTATTTTAGGTGCCTAAATGCAAGTTGCACTTCTCTTTGACTCTCTGCTGAAGTGAAACAGAATGGGATCATCAAAACTGCTCCCAAAATATCTTAAAAACAAAGATTATTCATTATCATGGTTTAGGGGAAGGCTACAAGAAGCTTTCCCAAAGGTTTCAATTGTCAATTTCTACTGTAAGGAACGTTGTCAGGGAATGGAAGGACACAGGCACAGTTGCAGTTAAACCCAGGTCTAGCAGACCAAGAAAAGTACAAGAGCGGCATATGCGGCGGATTGTGAGAATGGTTGCACACAACCCAAAGATCACCTCCAAAGACCTGCAAGAACATCTGGCTGCAGATTGTGTATCTGTACATGGTTCAACAAATCAGTGCAATGTTGCCGGCTGAGAGGGGTTCCCAAACTTTATCATATGACTGTATAAGAGAAAACACATGTCCTTCTTCATGATGGACCAGAGGGGAAGGACACCAGCAGTGTGTGAGCTCTTGTTGTCTGTCCATACCTGAGAGTGTCCAGTCTCCAGTCTGGATCCTCCGACAGCAGCTTCACTCCTGAGTCTCCAGGATGGTTGTAGCTCAGGTCCAGCTCTCTCAGATGGGAGGGGTTGGATTTCAGAGCTGAGGCCAAAGACTCACAACCTTCTGTTGTGACCAGACAGCCTGACAGACTGGAGTTAGAAAAATATCATGAATTCAGTATTTTAGAAAATGATGTCAGTGGAAATAATTTACAGATGTTGACCTGCATTACCAACATGAACCTAAAGCTGGATGAGCAGGATTTGAAAGATCAACAGTTAAACAAAGATGAATTCTGACCTGAGTGTTTCCAGTTTACAGTGTGGACTCTTCAGTCCAATGGACAGACGCTCCACTCCTGAATCCTGCAGGTTGTTGTTACTCAGGTCCAGCTCTCTCAGACTAGAGGACTGGGAGCTGAGAACTGAGGACAGAGCTTCACAGCTCCTCTCTGACAGGTTACAGCCACTCAGCCTGAAGGAGAATTAGTGAACACAAATAAAACAATGTTATACAATTATTTAAAAAATCAAGCACTATTGATTAGGGATGCGGATCCTTTACGAGAAAATATGTTTTTAACAAAACTCTTATTGCTTTTATTGCTTATGAGATGATTAGAGCTTGATATGAGACGTTTAATAGTAGCCACGCTTCCGTCAGTCTGCCCCAGGGCAGCTGTGGCTACTATGGTAGTTTACCACCACCAGTATGACTGTGTGTGAATGAATGGAACCTGGAACCCTGTAAAGCGTCTTTGAGTGCCTTGAAAAGCGCTATATAAATCCAATCCATTATTATTATTATTATTATTATTATTATTATTATTATTATTATTATTATTATTATTATTATTATTATTATTATTATTATTATTATTATTATTATTATTATTATTATTAATGGTTCATATTTCCATCTACAGGGATAACAAATGTATAATTAAAATTTATCGGCAAAAACTAAATTTTCCTGAAGGAGAATTAGTGAACACAGATTTTAAAAAACTTTGATTTAAAAAAAAAAATTAAGCACTATTGACTACGGATGGTGATCGTTCATTTACATGTATATTTATTTATAACGCTCATCCTCTGGATTTTAATCCCATTGCCTAATACTTTTTACTGAGCCAACCTGAACCAATCGATCTTAAACCGTATGCAAACCTCAAACCTGTTTATTTTTCAAATTTGTTCAAGAGAAAAGCTCTTATCCTTATTGTAACACAGGTTTTAAAATTAGATGACTATTTTTAACTGACAGGACTTGTAACACTTTGTTGCGCTGAAATGCAGCCAAACCTTCGACCTCTTTACACATCCCACAACCATCCTTGCAAGCAACTGACAATCAGATTTCATATTCTCTTTGGTTTGGCAACTAACGGCTGACCATTTATTCCAAAAACTTTATTGGACAATCGACGTAAGTCAAACAATGATTGGATACGACGCTAAAGTGATTGGATTTAAACTCGATATGTAGCCAATAAAGGATTGGACCTACTGGACTCGATAGCAGCATCTCTAAACTCAAACTTGAGTGATTTTTGTATTTTGAGAGAAGATGAACGAGGTCCTTAATTGAACTGGGTTTCAATGGCCAGCCCTAAACTTGACATGGTTCATATGTCCACCTACAGAGCTTTGTTGGAGGCTTTGACCACTGGCAGCAGCCTCAGAAGAACCTCCTCTGAAGCAGAGTATTTCTTCAGGTCAAACACGTCCAGATCTTTTTCTGATGAGAGTAAGATGAAGCTGAGAGCTGACCACTGAGCAGGAGATAGTTTCTCTGAGGAGAGACGTCTATGTCTCAGGTACCACTGTATCTCCCCCACTAGAGAATGATCATTCAGTTCATTCAGACAGTGGAACAGATTGATGCTTTTCTCTGAAGTGATATCCCCACTGATCTTCTTCTTGATGTACTGGACTGTTTCCTTGTTGGTGTCTGAGCTACTTCCTGTCTGTGTCAGCAGACCTCTGAGGAGATTCTGATTGGTCTGCAGTGAAAGACCCAGGAGGAAGCGGAGGAACAAGTCCAGGTGTCCATTTGGACTCTGTAAGGCCTTGTCCACAGCACTCTGGTGGAGATGTGTTAGATCAGCTTTGTTTCTGAAGACTTTAGACCAAATGGATGTTGTTTGTTCATCAGACATCAGATTGACTCCAGAGTTGATGAATGTCAGATGGACATGAAGAGCAGCCAGGAACTCCTGAACGCTCAGATGGATGAAGCAGAACACCTTGTCCTGGTACAGTCGACTTTCCTCTTTAAAGATCTGTGTGAACACTCCTGAGTACACTGAGGCTGCTGTGATATCGATGCCACACTCTCTCAGGTCTGATTCATAGAAGATCAGGTTTCCTTTCTGCAGCTGCTCAAAAGCCAGTTTTCCCAGAGACTCGATCATCTTCCTGCTCTCCGGACTCCAGTGTGGATCTGTCTCAGCTCCTCCATCATACTTGGTGTTCTTCAGTTTGGCCTGAACCACCAGGAAGTGGATGTACATCTCAGTCAGGGTCTTGGGCAGCTCTCCTCCTTCTCCGGTGTTCAACACATCCTCCAGAACTGTAGCAGTGATCCAGCAGAAGACTGGGATGTGGCACATGATGTGGAGGCTTCGTGATGTCATGATGTGGGAGATGATTCTGCTGGCCTGCTCCTCATCTCTGAATCTCTTCCTGAAGTACTCCTCCTTCTGTTGGTCAGTGAACCCTCTGACCTCTGTCACCATGCCAACACAGTCAGGAGGGATCTGATTGGCTGCTGCAGGTCGTGTGGTTATCCAGAGGCGAGCAGAGGGAAGCAGTTTCCCCCTGATGAGGTTTGTCAGCAGCACATCCACTGAGGTGGACTCTGTCACATCAGTCAGGATCTCATTGTTGTGGAAGTCCAGAGGAAGTCGACACTCATCCAGACCGTCAAAGATGAACACAACCTGGAACTCTTCAAAGCTGCAGATTCCTGCTGCTTTGGTTTCAGTAAAGAAGTGATGAACAAGTTCCACCAAGCTGTACTTTTTCTCTTTTAGCACATTCAGCTCTCTGAAAGTGAATGGAAATGTGAACTGTATGTCCTGGTTGGTTTTGTCTTCAGCCCAGTCCAGAGTGAACTTCTGTGTTAAGACTGTTTTCCCAATGCCAGCCACTCCCTTTGTCATCACTGTTCTGATTGGTTCATCTCTTCCAGGTGAGGCTTTAAAGATGTCTTCTTGTCTGATTGTTGTTTCTGGTCTGTGTGGTTTCCTGGATGCTGCTTCAATCTGCCTGACCTCATGTTCATCATTGACCTCTCCAGTCCCTCCCTCTGTGATGTAGAGCTCTGTGTAGATCTGATTCAGAAGGGTTGGGTTTCCTGCTTTAGCGATCCCCTCAAACACACACTGGAACTTCTTCTTCAGGTTGGACTTTAGATCACGCTGACAAACTTCAGAATGACTTCCTGAATTAAAACAGTAGAAATAACGTCATTGAGTAATTATAATTTAAAATGCAAATATGAATACACACCAGGGATGGAAATTAACACCCGCCACACGCCAAATGCGGGTAGATTTGCGTGCTGGCGTGTAAATTGTGTCACTTCACCCGCCACTGTGTCGGGTAATACTTTCCAGTCAGGTCCGATCTAATTTGCATATTTAATACATTCGTCATGAACATGATGACAGGGCGCTACACAGTTCAACAGTTTCTTTTTGCCTTTCTAGTCGAACTGAACTACGGCGCGATCCGCTCCGCGAGGAAATACTATCTGCGAGTTAACGTGTGGAGGCATAAGTCGACAAATCAATCGACTTACTTTGCCCCCTTTTTTTCTTCCCACAGCAGAGGTTGAGGTGCTGAAAATAAAGTGAAAACTGCACTTTTCCTTTAAGCAGCAGAGCTGCCGCCGTTGTTACAGTATTTGCATCAAAGCCCTAATGGTAATACAAATGAGATGCTTTATTTAAACGCTGTCCGTGCTTAGAGGTGATTTTAATTGTGTCGGCTGAAACAGAAACTAACGGAGGGATTCGGCTCACATACAGTCCCTTGAGTCGCGCAGTCAGTTTGCCGACATGGCTTTGTATTTAAGGCTCGAGACATACAATCAGATCGCATACAAACAGGGAAGCCTTTCACATCGGTATCGCTAACGGGGAGAATACCCCCGGTTATTATTTGAGCCTCAAACAGAGTTCTTCCCCGTGCGGTGGCTCGCGCACTCACTAGTGATCTCACGGTGAAACGCTGCTTTGCTCGGACGAAGGCATCGTGTGTTTCTAGATGATTTAACACCATAGTCTCAGACGAGCGTTTAACATTATGCTGCATCTTTTGCACTGCACTGTTTTTTATCAACAGTGAAAAAATGGTCCCACACCGGACTCTTATGTGTAGCTGATTACTTCATGCACGCACCTTGCAGAAGTGACGCTCCTGCAGCGCGCTCACGACCAGACGTGACACGGTGACATCTCCCATTAATAAAACGGCATAACTCCCTGATTTTCAGATTTCTATTTTTAAATTCGACTTGAGCGCAAGTGGAAAACCGGTCAATGTGTCGACACATTCACATCCCTAATGCATATGGAGAAAGTGATAAACAATATCAACATTTCATATCATTAACTAAAAAGAAAAAAGAAATCTAAAGGTAACTTCAATACTGTATTATAATTATTGACTAAATGATGAAAAAAAGGTGTCTGCAGGGCCAGTGAAAATATACAAGGGGCCAGTAAAACTCGGATCTATTGGCCAAGCGGGCCAGTTGGGAAAAAAAGTTGCATTGAACCCAGAGTATATATGGAGTTCAATTATACAATGTTTTGAAATAAAGATGGCGTGTATTGTGTATCATATATAGTAAGAGTGTACCATTTAATTTGCAACTCAGTTCCTTGGTAGCACCTACTTACAGTAGAAATGACTTCTGATGGAAAACATTTGTATGAAAAACACTTTCATTAGCTATTCTTTCTATTGTATTGTTTAACATTAACGCATATATTAAAAAAGATATTGCGTATAAAAAGTGGCTGGTAAAAAAGATGAGTGGCTGGTAGATTTTTAAATCTACCTGCCACAGTGGCTGGTAGGCAAAAAAGTTAATTTCCATCCCTGATACACACACACACATTTTCCCCTTGATCTCTTGAGACTTTAGTAAATATCCCATTTCACGTTCATGTTGAACCTTTAGAGAAATCCTCTTACTGCTCCACAGAAGGTCAGCCAGCTCCTCCTGCTTCATTCTCCTCAGGAAGTGCAGTGTGATCTTCAGAAACGCTTCTCTACTGCTCCTCCTCTGCTCTTCATCCTCACCGTCCAACACCTCCTCATCCTCCCTCTGACCCTCTAAGCATTCTGGGTAATCTGGACTCAGAAGCTTCTGGATCTTCTTCAGTTCGTTCTTCACAAACGTGACGATGTTTTCCTCCAGCAGCTGCAACGGAATATTAAATGAAACATCAGAAACATGATGGACAGACTCACGGTCCAAGTAAATCATGGAAGTTATTGTGAACAGAACAGATGGAAAGTAGTTGTTGTTCATGTACAGACCATGAATGTGGAGTCCAGGTTTGTTTGTTGCTGCTGGGCAGAGCGACCACTGGGAACTTCTGAGACCTCCTGGTCCAACACGCTGTCGGTTCATACAGATTTATTAACACATTCTTTTTTTATTGGTAATTTTTTCATGCATTCTTCGACAGAGATACAATGGGGATAGAGAGGGGAATGACAGGCAGATAAAGACCCTGGCTGGAATCGAACCCAGGTCTGCTACGATGAGGACAGTGTCTCTATGGGGGGCAGAGTTTGGGGGGGGGGGGGGGCTCTTACCACTACACCATGGAGTTTACCCATTTACAGCAAATTTAAAGTAAAATACTATTTTAAGTCTTACCAAGAGGAGAGTCCATCTTTAAACGTTAGAGGTTCCGCCTTTGACCAGTCGCTCTTTAAGGACACACAGCTGGGTCCAGGTCCAGGAGAGTCCGGTCTCTGATGAATCCTGGTAGACAGAGAGGACGAACATACAGAGACAGAAATTCACCTTTTAATCTTCAGCCACAGAAGCTAATGGAGAAACAAACAGCTAAGGGATCAAGGTAACGAAGATAACCTGTAAAACATGGGCTGCCCTACACTCTTCTATTCAGAACTAATGTGACTCACCACTTTAAGTAGTTAAGTTAAGTTCTTTATTAGTCGATTTACAAGAGGCACATTGAAATTTCTCTTATCCCCTCTCAAAATATATATCCCTTCTCAAGATACCACACTTTGGGGGGGGGGGGGGGGGTCAGCCATAGTTATTTTATATTACTATTATTATGATTATTATTATTATTTGATGCTGCAGACATGATAAAGTAACTTGATGTTGACTTACTCTGTTTCTGGAGAACGTCCTTTGAAACATAGTGGGGCCTCCTTGGAACAGTCGCTCTTGAAGGACACACAGCTGGGTCCAGGTCCAGGAGAGTCTGGTTTGTCATGTTGAATCCTGATGGAATCACAACAATTTAAAATGCTTCTTAAGATTATTGTTTGAGTTTTGAATGTTTTAATACTGAAAACGTAAAGAGTAAAGAACATGAAGTGATCATGACAAAGACATCAAAGTTAATCTCAGCAGAGATAGATAGTAACTGACACAAACATTTACATTCTGACCTCTGATCAGCAGACTGGGCTCCATCTTTGAAAAAAGTAGGTTTATCCATAGACCGGTGACTCTTGATGGACACACAGCTGGGTCCAGGTCCAGGTCTGTTCAACACACACACACACACACACACACACACACACACACACACACACACACACACACACACACACACACACACACACACACACACACACACACACACACACACACACACACACACACACGCACACACAGCTTTGTGAATAATGATGGTGCAGTGATTTGAGTCATGGACAGTTAGAGATCCTCATGTCACCTCTGAGCTTTGGTCTGGCCGTCATGTTCCCCACACAGAGTGGTTTTAGAGGGAGGGACTCCCTCCTCTCTGTCCTCACTCTGATCCATAGCAGAGCCCACACCTTCACACAAACACAACAACATGTTCATTCATTACAACAAGCTTTACATCACAGGACACATTAGTTCACTGTCACTAACAGACACAAACATTCAGGGCTGACAGGAACCTGGTCGGACCCTAAACTGGATCTGATAACCCTGGAATGTGTTACACAGCTGCCAGATTCACCATCAACACAGTTTATATCGTGAGCTTTATTATAACTCAACTCACCCGGTTGTGTTGGTTTTTAAAACATTAGGAAGTGGTAACATTAATATCAAAAAGCTAACAAGTCAAATTATTCTAGATGACGATATGTCAGTAAATTAATTATGAGTCAGCTATTCTGGTGAACACTTACTGCCAAAATCACTTTTTCTACATCAGTTAATACACAGCCTAGGCTTTGTAAACAAGTATTAAAAAAAAAATATCAAAAAAAGGACGCAACTGTAGCCAGCAACAGGCCCGTTTCCAGAGCCTAGGCTGTGTATAAAAACTGGATTTGTTTCCAGCACAGACACAGTAAAGACAGGTAGCAGATGACAATAAGCATTGTCCAAAATGTAAATTTGTTCCAGACCAACCCTGCAAAAAGTAGTCATGTACTTACAAAGTTTTTAATTGAACTGAACCCTTGTTACATTCTGAAGAACACAATGCATTTTGGGTATTAATGGAGGTCAAGAGAAAATCAAGGTCTGTGTCTTTAAATCTTAATCTTTAAATCTTTAAGTGATGATAAAGGTTGAACAGAGACAGGAGAGCTCACATGCTGTTTCCTGTTGGACCAGTTCAGACATTCCCTGCATGTTTCACTGATGATGTGAGCTCATGTTACAATCAAACTGCTGTTGATTCTACTGAACAAACTAACAATATTACATGGGAATATTTTCTTAAACTCTACAGTATATTTCAAATAGATATTAAGAAACAGCCAATCAGCATCAAGAAACATTTCTACCGTCCAGTTAAACAGCGACACAGCACAATGTGATCAAAGTGATCCTGATGATCAGACATTTACAGGTTTCTCTGGGAGGATTCTCACCTGCTGAACTGACTTCAGGTCGACTTACAGACACTTTCCACCTTCATGTGTGGAGGAAACACTGGGAGAGAAGACGCTGCTCATTTCATCCTGCTCAGTCCTGGTGTGTGTGTGTGATCTGAGGACGCCGTCACACCCTCAAAACTAATTAGTCAAAGTCTAAAAATAAACCTCAAAGTCACGTGAAAACCTGTTCTACAAGTGAAGAGTGTTTCCAGTCTCTCCCCGCCTCCTCTCCTTTACCTGCCTGTTGATCTATTGTACCTGTGTGTAAGATATGTGTTTATATTGTTTACGATCTGTTTTTAAATGATTTCATGATTAAAATTAGTTTTCCATTTGGTCTTGTCATCGTGTGGCACCTTTCCTCAGCCCTTCCTTCCCATGATGCATTGCTCCTGAAACATTCCACCTCAACCTGCGGAGAAAACTCAACCATCGCTCAGGACGATCCCGACAGCAAGAAGCTCCTTCACTTATAACACTGATTTACAGACCAGTAAACAGGCTTTATACTGGGCTGGGGACCCAGTAAACAGGCTTTATACTGAGCTGGAGACCCAGTAAACAGACTTTATACTGAGCTGGAGAAGCTAAAATCATCAGTGCTGTAACAGTTTTCATTTTGTGTCATTTATGGGTTTGTGCTCAGTGAAAGAAATCAGAGAAAAATAACAGGACTCACTTGATAGCTATACTCTTTGAAATCCGTCATCCATTTATATGAAAAAGTTACGCACTGTAGCTTTAACACTGTCAAAACCCAAACTGCTGTTGGTCAAACTTTTTTTGAAGTGAATGAGAGAGAAAAGACACAAGCTCCTCTTTCTTTTCTCCTCGTAAGGTTTTCTCGTTGTTGCTGACATTTTTTTTAAAAGGTGGCCGCATCCTATAATACTTTTTCAGCGGATCACAATGCATTTCATCAGTAACTCGTCCTTGAGAGACTTTTCTCAACTTGTCCTGAGAGCGAGCTGCAGTCACTAATGAGTCATTAGGTTTGACGGCCCTGTATTGTATATTTGTTGAATAAAAAATATATTTATAAAAAAAAACGTAAAATTTAAAAAAATGGTCGCCCCCCTAGTTGCCTGACTTGCCTGTTCACAAGCTGCGCTTCTTGCAGGGGCACGTTTTCCCAGTTGATGAATAACATGAGATCAGAACTCCTCAGATGAGAGCTGAATGTTTGACTGGAGAATGCTGCACTCTGCTGGTTAATAAAGGGACGTGCAGGTTGACTTCTCTAAACATTTACAACAATCACAATTTCAGATTCTTCAGCTAGAGATAATTTATCATCTTTAACCAAACAGACCCCACAACTCCTCGTTATAGAAAGGTTGCTGCTATAACATCTACGGTGCCCACCATCTCTACCATTGTGTCCTTGAGCAAGACACTTAACCTCAAACTGCTCCAGGGGCGCTGTACTATGGCTGACCCTGCGCTCTGACCCCCTCTGGAGTGTGGTAACTTGAGAGGGGAGATGCGAATGACTAATTTCAATGTGTCTTGTGTACATTGACAAATAAAGAAACTTAACTTATACTGTACGCAAAAATATGGTGAAAGTTGACTTCCTAAACATTTACAACAATCCCAATTTCTTATTGTCCAGCTCTAGCGGTGATAATCCAAAAAGGTTCATTTAGTCTAACATGATAGAATAACTTAAATATTCTTGTATAAACACTATTATTAACTCTTTTAAATCGAAACATGTCAAACTAAATGTGTATAACGTAAATATATACTGGTCTGTATAAAATAGCATATTTCTATACTTTAGCTATTGTTACTGAACCACACAGACACAACAACTTATTCTTAATGGAAACAATTACGAAATGCAGTTGTATCTATTCTATATTTCTATTCACGAAGGCAGACATATGCAAAAATATGATGGAATTGTATTTATTTTTCAATTTAATTTTTAATTTTATTTTTTTTTCAAGTAAAGAGGTGAGATAGATAGATAAAGGGTGGGAAAGAGAGGGATAAGGGACTGTACAGTATATTGTCTGAACAAAGTTACATTTTCCATTAGGACCATTGACTTTAAGTATATTTGACTTCTTAATGTAAATATAAGTCAATTCAAAGTGCCTTACACAGGAAAAGAAGGTATAACTTACAGTAAAACCAACTACAGGTGACCATAAAAAGTATGTTTTTGCATGCAGTATGCTGCAATGGGGACACACAGTACTTAAGTTGACATTATATAAACAAAGGGGGCCCACTTTAACTAGCAACATGCCAATTTACAGAGCCTAGGCTGTGTATTAACGTCAGGCTAGCCTTCAGGTGGTGGATCGTGAGAAGATTCACTGATTTCTACAAAAGAAAATTGATGAGCATTCAGAATCGCTGACTCCACCTGACTAATCCACAGGACTGGAAGTTGTCTCCCTCCTACAGACGACACAGAGACACTGAGGAACCAACTCTCCAGAACCCAAACCCAGGGTAGAGAGGTTCAGTGAATGTGGTGTTGAAGGTGTGGAGGTGGATCAGTGAGTCAGAGGAGACTCTGTAGAAGGACAGAGAGCCAGCAGGACAGTCCACATACACTGCTACTCTGTGAGAGTCAGGGGACGAGGAGGAGATGGATGTGGATCTGTTATTGTGACAGACAGAGCAACGACCATCAGAGCAGGACAGAGTCCAGGACTGATCATTCCCTCCAAACCTGCTGTCTGTACTGTTTCCTTTCCTTCTGATTCCTCTGTAACTCACTGATATATGAACCCCTCCTCTCCACTCGACCTCCCAGTAACGGCGACCAGTCAGACCATTCCTACACAGCAGCTGACGCCTGACATCAAACCTCTCTGGATGATCAGGATATGGCTGCTGCTCTCTCACCCAGGTCACCTTCCTGTTGTTGTCAGACAGTTTGAGTTCTCTGTTTGCTGTGTTTGTGTCCAGTGTGAGTTCACAGACCCCTGATGGAGAGAAAAAGACACAACACAGCAGCAGTTTATCCTGAAGGGTTTATTCTCTGTTTGTGTCCTGATGTTCATTTCTATGAAGTTAAAGGATGACACATTCTGTCTCCATCAGTCAAACTGAATCCACACTTACACTTCCTCAGACCAGGTTTTAACCTCTGCTCTCCACCGTGGTCCACCCTGGAGGAAGAAACACAGTCAGAATGATTTTCTATCAACATGAGCCCTAACTGCTGTTCAACATGAAGCAGTGTTCCTCAGTGTGTCAGTGTGTTAGAGAAAGCGGCTGAAATACATATGTGTCAACTGTCTCCATCATTCTCTCACTGCTGTCTGACACAAGAAGAGGAAGATAGGATAAAAAGAGAAGAAGGCTGTGCACAGCCCGAAAAGCAAAGTGGCATCCCCCCTTCCATGTCAGATAGGTCAGATAGGCTCACCACACCACTCGTTCGAGGAACTACTTGGGTCGGGTGCCCTAGGCCCCTCACACAGGGTCGGCTGGGGCCACAGAAGCGATCATATCATCTTGCCATGGAAAAATAATTTCAGTCGGCACCAAAGTGTTATGGGGTTGTTGTTTCTGCACCACGTGGCCAGTTGGCTGACCTCCTTCATGTTGTGGGTCTCATGGTTGCTGGAGATGACGGAGGTCAGCCAACTGGCCATGTGGTGCAGAGATAAAACAACCTCTTCCTGAACGTTGACAAGACCAAACTTCAAACTTGATCATTCGTCATAGTAATTTTATACTTTACTTCATAGCTATGAACCAGTTAGATCGCTTGACTTGAGCTACCAGTTTTATAAGAGAAAACACATGTCCTTCTTCATGATGGACCAGAGGGGAAGGACAGCAGCAGTGTGTGAGCTCTTGTTGTCTGTCCATACCTGAGAGTGTCCAGTCTCCAGTCTGGATCCTCCGACAGCAGCTTCACTCCTGAGTCTCCAGGATGGTTGTAGCTCAGGTCCAGCTCTCTCAGATGGGAGGGGTTGGATTTCAGAGCTGAGGCCAAAGACTTACAACCTTCTGTTGTGACCAGACAGCCTGACAGACTGGAATTAGAAAAATATCATGAATTCAGTATTTTAGAAAATTATGTCAGCGGAAATAATTTACAGATGTTTACCTGCATTACATGAACCTTAAGCTGGATGAGCAGGATTTGAAAGATCAACAGTTAAACAAAGATGAATTCTGACCTGAGTGTTTCCAGTTTACAGTGTGGACTCTTCAGTCCAATGGACAGACGCTTCACTCCTGAATCCTGCAGGTCGTTGTTACTCAGGTCCAGCTCTCTCAGACTAGAGGACTGGGAGCTGAGAACTGAGGACAGAGCTTCACAGCTTCTCTCTGAGAGGTTACAGCCACTCAGCCTGAAGGAGAATTAGTGAACACAAATAAAACAATGTTATACAATTATTTAAAAAATCAAGTACTATTGATCAGGGATGCGGATCCTTTACGAGAAAATATGTTTTTAACAAAACTGTTATTGCTTTTATTGCTTATGAGATGATTAGAGCTTGATATGAGACGTTCAATAGATCATATTTCCATCTACAGGGATAACAACTGTCTCTCCCAAACAAATGTATAATTCAAATTTCTCGCCAAAAACGAAATTTTCCTGAAGGATAATTAGTGAACACGGATTTTAAAAAACGTTTATTATTTGAAACAATTAAGCACTATTGACTACGGATGGTGATCGTTTATTTGCATATATGTTTATTTATAACGCTCACCCTCTGGATTTTAATCCCTTTGACTAATTCATATTGTCTTTGGTTTACGCCTCGTTTCCACATACGTACATTCTCGTATGCGATCCAACCGTCTCCGACCGAAAGTCCATTCATTCCTATGAGTCTCCGTAATGTCCGTTTTGCGTCCGAAACTCCTCCCCTCCGTAATATTTCTGTCCGGTATGTCCGTAATATACGTTCAAAAAATGTAACTTTCGCCGTGGTTTTAAGGAGATACCGTATGAAAGTTTTGCTAGCTCGCTTGCTTTTGATTGTCAGTTTGAGTGAATAAAAAGACAAATTGTGAGTATTTTTATTTTCCTTTCCTCTATACTTCATAATTTTGATATGAAATGGTTATAGCCTATTTTATCAGTTTAATATATCATATGTTTTACATAAATAACAGTATATCAGTTCGATCATTCGCTTTTATAACTAAATACTGTCAGTTTGAATGAATTAAAAGACAAATTGTATTTTTATATTCCACAGGACCGGTCTCATAAACACTGACATTATCAGGCGTTCCCCCATCTTTTTTGCTGTCCGTAAATAAATTCATGTCCTTGCGTAGAACACTAGCGACCCCTTCCGTAAATTTACGGAAGCACGTATACGAAAAACATACGTATGTGGAAACGAGGCGTTAGCAACTAACGGCTGACCATTTTTTCCAAAAAAGCTTTATTGGACAATCAACGTATGTCAAACAATGATTGGATACGACGCTAAAGTGATTGGATTCAAACTCGATATGTAGCCAATAAAGGATTGGACCTACTGGACTCGATAGCAGCTTCTCTAAGCTTAAACTTGAGTGATTTTTGTATTTTGAGAAAAGATGAACCAGGTCCTTAATTGAACTGGGTTTCAATGGCCAGCACTACAATTGACATGGTTCATATGTCCACCTACAGAGCTTTGTTGGAGGCTTTGACCACTGGCAGCAGCCTCAGAAGAACCTTCTCCAAAGCAGAATATTTCCTCAGGTCAAACACGTCCAGATCTTTTTCTGATGACAGTAAGATGAAGCCGAGAGCTGACCACTGAGCAGGAGACAGTTCATCTGTGGAGGTACTTCCTGATCTCAGGGACTGTTGGATCTCCTCCACTAGAGAACGATCCTTCAGTTCATTCAGACAGTGGAACAGATTGATGCTTTTCTCTGAAGTGATATCTTTACTGATCTTCTTCTTGATGTACTTTACTGTTTTCTTGGTATCTGTTTCCTTGTTGGTGTTGGAGCTACTTCCTGTCTGTGTCAGAAGACCTCTGAGGAGATTCTGATTGGTCTGCAGTGAAAGACCCAGGAGGAAGCGGAGGAACAAGTCCAGGTGTCCATTTGGACTCTGTAAGGCCTTGTCCACAGCACTCTGGTGGAGATGTGTTAGATTAGCTTTGTTCCTGAAGGCTTTAGACCGCCGGGATGTTGTTTGTTCATCAGACATCAGATTGACTCCAGAGTTGATGAATGTCAGATGGACATGAAGAGCAGCCAGAAACTCCTGAACGCTCAGATGGACGAAGCAGAACACATTGTCCTGGTACAGTCGACTTTCCTCTCTAAAGATCTGTGTGAACACTCCTGAGTAGACTGAGGCTGCTGTGATATCGATGCCACACTCTTTCAGGTCTGATTCATAGAATATCAGGTTTCCTTTCTGCAGCTGCTCAAAAGCCAGTTTTCCCAGAGACTCAATCATCTTCCTGCTCTCTGGACTCCAGTGTGGATCCGTCTCAGCTCCTCCATCATACTTGGTGTTCTTCAGTTTGGCCTGAACCACCAGGAAGTGGATGTACATCTCCGTCAGGGTCTTGGGCAGCTCTCCTCCCTCTCCGGTCTTCAACACATCCTCCAGCACTGTAGCAGTGATCCAGCAGAAGACTGGGATGTGGCACATGATGTGGAGGCTTCTTGATGACTTGATGTGGGAGATGATTCTGCTGGCCTGCTCCTCATCTCTGAATCTCTTCCTGAAGTACTCCTCCTTCTGTGGGTCAGTGAACCCTCTGACCTCTGTCACCATGCCAACACAGTCAGGAGGGATCTGATTGGCTGCTGCAGGTCGTGTGGTTATCCAGAGGCAAGCAGAGGGAAGCAGTTTCCCCCTGATGAGGTTTGTCAGCAGCACATCCACTGAGGTGGACTCTTTCACATCAGTCAGGATCTCATTGTTGTGGAAGTCCAGAGGAAGTCGACACTCATCCAGACCATCAAAGATGAACACAACCTGGAACTCTTCAAAGCTGCAGATTCCTGCTGCTTTGGTTTCAGTAAAGAAGTGATGAACAAGTTCCACCAAGCTGAACCTTTTCTCTTTCAGCACATTCAGCTCTCTGAAAGTGAATGGAAATGTGAACTGTATGTCCTGGTTGGTTTTGTCTTCAGCCCAGTCCAGAGTGAACTTCTGTGTTAAGACTGTTTTCCCAATGCCAGCCACTCCCTTTGTCATCACTGTTCTGATTGGTTCATCTCTTCCAGGTGAGGCTTTAAAGATGTCTTCTTGTTTGATTGTTGTTTCTGGTCTGTGTGGTTTCCTGGATGCTGTTTCAATCTGTCTGACCTCATGTTCATCATTGACCTCTCCAGTCCCTCCCTCTGTGATGTAGAGTTCTGTGTAGATCTGATTCAGAAGGGTTGGGTTTCCTGCTTTAGCGATCCCCTCAAACACACACTGGAACTTCTTCTTCAGGTTGGACTTTAGATCACGCTGACAAACTTCAGAATGACTTCCTGAATTAAAACAGTAGAAATAAAGTCATTGAGTAATTATAATTTAAAATGCAAATATGGATACACACACACACATTTTCCCCCTTGATTTCTTGAGACTTTAGTAAATGTCCCATTTCACGTTCATGTTGAACCTTTAGAGAAATCCTCTTACTGCTCCACAGAAGGTCAGCCAGCTCCTCCTGCTTCATTCTCCTCAGGAAGTGCAGTGTGATCTTCAGAAATGCTTCTCTGCTGCTCCTCCTCTGCTCTTCATCCTCACCATCCAACGCCTCCTCATCCTCCCTCTGACCCTCTAAGCATTCTGGGTAATCTGGACTCAGAAGCTTCTGGATCTTCTTCAGCTCGTTCTTCACAAACGTGACGATGTTTTCCTCCAGCAGCTGCAACAGAATATTATATGAAACATCAGAAACATGATGGACAGACTGACGGTCCAAGTGAAACATGGAAGTTATTGTGAACAGAACAGATGTTAAGTAGTCGTTGTACATGTACAGACCATTAATGTGGAGTCCAGGTGTGTTTGTTGCTGTTGGGCAGTGCGACCACTGGGAACCTCTGAGACCTCCTGCTCCAACATGCTGTCGGTTCATACAGATACATTATTAAAAAAAATAATAATTTTAATTAAGATAATTTTAATAATTTTTACAAAAACAACGTAAAGACTAAAGAACAGGAAGTGATCACAACAAAGACATCAAACTTCCTCTCAGGAGAGATGGATGGTAACTGACACAAACATTTACATTCTGACCTCTGATCAGCGGACTGGGCTCCACCTTTGAAGTAAATAGGTCTGTCCATAGACCGGTCACTCTTGATGGACACACAGCTGGGTCCAGGTCCAGGAGAGTCTGGTTCGTCATGTTGAATCCTGAGAGTCACAACAACGTAAAATGCTTCTGAAGATTATTGTTAGAGTTTTGAATAATTTAAAACTGAAAACAACAAACTGTCAGAGAAATAGTTACTGTTGTCCAGCTTTGAACTTTATAGGTTGATGCATAGACCGGTCACTCTTGAAGGACACACAGCTGGGTCCAGGTTCAGGTCTGTTCAATAGACACACACACACACAAACACACACACACACACACACACACACACACATACACACAGCTTTGAGTGTGAATAATGATGGTGCAGTGATTTGAGTCATGGACAGTTAGAGGTGATTACAGAAGTATCCGTTTAATGAGCACAGTCGTGGTAGGATGGCCCAGAGGAAAGGTGGCCGACCAGTATCCATGAGGTCGCTGGTTCGATCCCCGGCACCGGACAGGAGGGTGTTAGTAGTACAACTAGTGGTGGCTGCTATTACATCTACGGTGCCCACCATCTCTACCATTGTGTCCTTGAGCAAGACACTTAACCCCAAACTGCTCCAGGGGCGCTGTACTGCGGCTGACGCTGCGCTCTGACCCCCTCCGAAGCAACTTGAGGGGATATGCGAAAAGACAAATTTCAATGTAACCAACCATTTACTAATAAAGTAACTTAACTTAACAGTCTATAAACTGTACCACACTCTGCTTAATGATAGGTTAACAACTTTATTGGAGAAAGAAAACTTACTGGTTGAGGGAATGGGTTCCATAAGGAAAGGGCCTGTATTGATCATATCTACACAGTGTGTACAAAAGTATGAAATTGATTGCATGAGAATACGCTTACATTTGTTTGTTACATTGATTTTCAGAAAGCTTTTGATTTAATAAACAGAAACCGTCTCACTTACAGACTCATACAAAACGGCATAAATGGCAAATTCTATCATGCAATCTGTTCCCTTTATAGTGCACCTGAGTCATGTGTGAGGGTGAATGAATTTCTTACAAACTGGTTTTTCACTTTTTTCTGGTTTGTCAAGCAGGTAGGTGCTTTATCACCTACTCTCTTCGCTGTATATATAAATGATCTAGCCAGTACAATTAAATCATTAGGATGTGGGATACAGTTTGGAGGGGAAAACATTGCAAAACTTTGCACTGAACATCTACAGATGCACACGAAAAAAATATATTTAAAAGAATTTTGCTATGGCCATTGATGACGAAATGGTAGCGCTTTGAATATTTGCGAATTAGCTACCTTGTACGTAAATGCTCATAAAACCTTTTTTTTGGTGGGAAATTCCAAAATTATTCTCTTTACAGTGTAGAGGCTAACAGTTTGTTTTTGCTCATAACTCCCCAACCAAACATCGCACATTAAAAAACTTGACATTAACTTGTTCTATAAATTGAGCTGCATTTATCTACCATGGCCAGTTCTGTGAAGTTCTGGAGGAGTGGCCCCTGTTCATAACTGATTGCAGTTCTAGTTATAGATTATTAGGGGGCCAAGCCCGAGAAGGGCCTGGGACCGCGTTTTGCAGAGCAACGCGGTTCCATAGCCCTGCTGGGCAGGGAACCCTATTGTTTTTGTTGGGCCTTTTATTAGGGGGCCAAGCCCGAGTAGGGCTGGGACCGCGTTTTGCAGAGCAACGCGGTTCCCAAGCCCTGCGGGGCAGGGAACCCTATTGTTTTTGTTGGGCCTTTTATTATTAGGGGGCCAAGCCCGAGAAGGGCTGGGACCGCGTTTTGCAGAGCAACGCGGTTCCCAAGCCCTGCGGGGCAGGGAACCCTATTGTTTTTGCTGGGATTATTCTTTATTAGGGGGCCAAGCCCGAGAAGGGCTGGGACCGCGTTTTGCAGAGCAACGCGGTTCCCAAGCCCTGCGGGGCAGGGAACCCTATTGATCTTGCTGGGATTATTTGGTGTCGTCTAGAACTGGTGCTGCAGCCCAAACCGTAAAGGGTTGGGACATGCCACTTGCATGGCTTATCCAGGTCCATGCCTGGTACGCAGACACAAAAATTCAGACATGTCAGCCACTAGGTGGCGCTACAACAAAGGAAAAGGCGTTTTGGGCTATAACTTCCGCACCGAAAGTCCGACAGTCAAAAACTTTATATCCACAGATGCCCACAAGTCAGCTGCATCTTTTGGGATAGGCCACGCCCATTTGCGTATATATAAATTTTTCGCTACATCGCAAAAACTGTGTCAGTCACCAAAACATACTCCTCCTACAGTTTTCGCCCGATTTGGACGAAACCAAAAGCATTATGCTCTACCGACTCCCACGAGCAAAAGTTGGTCAAATAATTTTTCTACGACCATCGGAAGACCAAACGGTAGCGCTTTAAAGATTTGCAAAAATCCGTAAAAAAAAAAAAAAAGAGGGATTTTCTTGAAACTCAAGGGAGACTATCATGGGGCATACCTGAGTCTACAAAAAAAATATGGCCAAGAAATTCCTATGTATGCCGGACTTATTAAAAAAAATAGTTTTTCAATTTTTTTGCCTCTTTTCGCCATTTCCTAAGTCTTTCGGCGGGAAAATGGGAAAATTCAAAAAAGTGTCTTTACAATGGAGAGGTTCACAATTTCATTTTGCTCATAACTCCCCAACCAAACATCGCACATTGAAAAATTTAACATCCACTTGTTCGTTACATTGAGCTGCATCTTTCTATCAAACACAGTTTTGCGAATGTCATCCAATAGGGGGCACCAAAACCACAAAAAGCAAAGAAAACGCGTTTGGGCCTATAACTCCCACACCAAACATCGCACATTCAAAAACTTTACATCCCCGGATTCCGTGAAGCGAGGGGCCGGCGCCGCGGACGACGACGCCCGATCCCGCGTCGCGTGGGAGGCTTGGCCCCCGTTCACAACTGCTTGCAGTTCTAGTTCTTATTAGGGGGCCAAGCCCGAGAAGGGCTGGGACCGCGGAATGCAGAGCACCGCGGTTCCCAAGCCCTGCGGGGCAGGGAACCCTATTGTTTTTGTTGGGCCTTTTATTATTATTTTTCTCCGCGTAAAAGTGGTGCTGCAGCCCAAACCGTAAAGGGTTGGGACATGCCACTTCCAGGGCATATCCAGGTCCGTACCCCGTACGCAGACAAAAAAATTCAGACATGCCGGCCACTAGGTGGCGCTATAACAGCAGAAAAACGCATTAGGGGCTATAACTCCCGCACCGAAAGTCCGACAGTCAAAAACTTTATATCCACAGATGCCCACAAGTCAGCTGCATCTTTTGAGATAGGCCACGCCCATTTGCGTATATATACATTTTTCGCCACATCGCAAAAACTGTGTCGGTCACCAAAACATACTCCTCCTACAGTTTTCGCCCGATTTGGACGAAACCAAAAGCATTATGCTCTACCGACTCCCACGAGCAAAAGTTGGTCAAATAATTTTTCTACGACCATCGGAAGACCAAACGGTAGCGCTTTAAAGATTTGCAAAAATCCGTTAAAAAAAAAAAAAGAGGGATTTTCTTGAAACTCAAGGGAGACTATCATGGGGCATACCTGAGCCTATGGCAAAAATATGGGAAAGAAATTTTTATGTGGGCCGGACTTATTAAAAAAAAGAGTTTTTAATTTTTTTTGCCTGTTTTCGCCATTTTCTAAGTCTTTAGGCGGGAAAATGGGAAAATTCAAAAAAGTGTCTTTACAATGGAGAGGTTGACAATTTCATTTTGCTATAACTCCCCAACCAAACATCGCACATTCAAAAACTTGACATCCACTTGTTCGGTACATTGAGCAACATCTTTCTATCAAACACAGTTTTGCAAATGTCATCCATAGGGGGCGCCAAAACCACAAAAAGCAAAGAAAACGCGTTTGGGGCTATAACTTCCACACCAAACATCCCACAGTCAAACACTTTATATCCACAGATGCCCACAAGTCAGTTGCATCTTTCTACATAACACAGTTTTGCGAATGTCATCTATAGGAGGCACCAAAACCGCAAAAAGCAAAGAAAACGCGTTTGGGGCTATAACTCCCACGCCGAACATCCCACATTCAAAAACTTTACATCCCCGGATTCCGTGAAGCGAGGGGCCGGCGCTGCGGACGACGACGCCCGATCCCGAGTCGCGTGGGAGGCTTGGCCCCCGTTCACAACTGCTTGCAGTTCTAGTTCTTATTCTTCCATGCGTAAAAGTGGTGCTGCAGCCCAAACCGTAAAGGGTTGGGACATGCCACTTGCATGGCTTATCCAGGTCCATGGTACGTACGCAGAGGAAAAAATTCAGACATCCCGGCCACTAGGTGGCGCTACAACAAAGGAAAAGGCGTTTTGGGCTATAACTTCCGCACCGAAAGTCCGACAGTCAAAAACTTTATATCCACTGATGCACACAAGTTAGATGCATCTTTTGAGATAGGCCACGCCCATTTGCGTATATATAGATTTTTCGCTATATCGCAAAAACTGTGTCAGTCACCAAAACATACTCCTCCTACAGTTTTTGCCCGATTTATACGAAACCAAAAACATTATGCTCTACCAACTCCCACGAGCAAAAGTTGGTCAAATAATTCTTCTACGACCATCGGAAGACCAAACGGTAGCGCTTTAAAGATTTGCGAAAATCCGTAAAAAAAAAAAAAAAGAGGGATTTTCTTGAAACTCAAGGGAGACTATCATGGGGCATACCTGAGTCTATAAAAAAAATATGGGCAAGAAATTCCTATGTATGCTGGACTTATTTAAAAAAAGAGTTTTTCAATTTTTTTGCCTCTTTTCGCCATTTCCTAAGTCTTTCGGCGGGAAAATGGGAAAATTCAAAAAAGTGTCTTTACAATGGAGAGGTTGACAATTTGATTTTGCTATAACTCCCCAACCGAACATCGCACATTCAAAAACTTGACATCCACTTGTTCGGTACATTGAGCCGCATATTTCTATCTCACGTAATTTTGCGAATGTCATCCAGAGGGGGCGCCAAAACCACAAAAAGCAAAGAAAACGCGTTTGGGGCTATAACTTCCACACCGAACATCCCACAGTCAAACACTTTATATCCACAGATGCCCACAAGTCAGCTGCATCTTTTGAGATAGGCCACGCCCATTTGCATATGGGATTTTCTTTCGCTACATCGCAAAAACTGTGTCAGTCACCAAAACACACTCCTCCTACAGTTTTTGTCCGATTTCGACGAAACCAAAAGCATTATGCTCTACCGACTCCCACGACCAAATGTTGTGTAAAGAATTTTTCTACGACCATCGGAAGACCAAACGGTAGCGCTTTAAAGATTTGCACATTAGCTACCTTTAACCAAACTGCTCCTAAATCCAAAACGATTTATCCTATTAACACCAAACTTCACACATGTGTTTGTCCTATGGTTCTCAGGCTGGTTCTACTTTTTCCTTAAATTTCTCCAAAAGGGGGCGCCAAAAACACACTTGAGCATCTGTCTCTGCCATTACTTTTGCCTTTTGGTCTATAACTCCCAAACCAAACATCCCACATTCAAAAACTTTACATCCCCGGATTCCGTGAAGCGAGGGGCCGGCGCCGCGGACGACGACGCCCGATCCCGAGTCGCGTGGGAGGCTTGGCCCCCGTTCACAACTGCTTGCAGTTCTAGTTATTCTTTGGACTTACGTAAAACTGGTGCTGCAGCCCAAACCGTAAAGGGTTGGGACATGCCACTTGCAGGGCTTATCCAGGTCCATGCCTGGTACGCAGACAAAAAAATTCAGACATGCCGGCCACTAGGTGGCGCTACAACAAAGGAAAAGGCGTTTTGGGCTATAACTTCCGCACCGAAAGTCCGACAGTCAAAAACTTTATATCCTCAGATGCCCACAAGTCAGCTGCATCTTTTGAGATAGGCCACGCCCATTTGCGTATATATATATTTTTCGCTATATCGCAAAAACTGTGTCAGTTACCAAAACATACTCCTCCTACAGTTCTCGCCCGATTTGGACGAAACCAAAAGCATTATGCTCTACTGACTGCCACAAGCAAAAGTTGGTCAAATAATCTTTCTACGACCATCGGAAGACCAAACGGTAGCGCTTTAAAGATTTGCGAAAATCCCTTAAAAAAAAAAAAAAAAGGGATTTTCTTGAAACTCAAGGGAGACTATCATGGGGCATACCTGAGTCTATGGCAAAAATATGGGCAAGAAATTCCTATGTGGGCCGGACTTATTCAAAAAAAGAGTTTTTCAATTTTTTTGCCTGTTTTCGCCATTTTCTAAGTCTTTAGGCGGGAAAATTCAAAAAGTGTCTTTACAATGGAGAGGTCGACAATTTGATTTTGCTATAACTCCCCAACCGAACATCGCACATTCAAAAACTTGACATCCACTTGTTCGGTACATTGAGCTGCATATTTCTATCTGACGTAGTTTTGCGAATGTCATCCATAGGGGGCGCCAAAACCACTAAAAGCAAAGAAAACGTGTTTGGGGCTATAACTTCCACACCGAACATCCCACAGTCAAAAACTTTATATTCACAGATGCCCACAAGTCAGCTGTATCTTTTCAGATAGGCCACGCCCATTTCCGTATGGGATTTTTTTTCCCTACATCGCTGTGTCAGTCACCAAAACACATTCCTCCTACAGTTTTTGCCCGATTTGGACGAAACCAAAAGCATTATGCTCTACCGACTCCCACGAGCAAAGGTTGTGTAAATCATTTTTCTACGACCATCAGAAGACCAAGCGGTAGCGCTTTAAAGATTTGCACATTAGCTACCTTGTACCAAACTGCTCCTAAATCCAAAACGATTCATCCTATTAACACCAAACTTCACACATGTGTTTGTCCTATGGTTCTCAGGTTGGTTCTACTTTTTCCTTAAATTGCTCCAAAAGGGGGCGCCAAAAACACACTTGAGCATCTTTCTCTGCGATTTTTTTTGCCTTTTGGTCTATAACTCCCAAACCGAACATCCCACATTCAAAAACTTTACATCCTCGGATTCCGTGAAGCGAGGGGCCGGCGCCGCGGACGACGACGCCCGATCCCGAGTCGCGTGGGAGGCTTGGCCCCCGTTCACAACTGCTTGCAGTTCTAGTTATTATTAGGGGGCCAAGCCCGAGTAGGGCTGGGACCGCGTTTTGCAGAGCAACGCGGTTCCCAAGCCCTGCGGGGCAGGGAACCCTATTGATCTTGTTGGGCCTTTTATTAGGGGGCCAAGCCCGAGTAGGGCTGGGACCGCGTTTTGCAGAGCAACGCGGTTCCCAAGCCCTGCGGGGCAGGGAACCCTATTGTTCTTGTAGGGATTATTATTATTATTATTATTATTTTTCCTTACGTAAAAGTGGTGCTGCAGCCCAAACCGTAAAGGGTTGGGACATGCCACTTGCAGGGCTTATCCAGGTCCGTGCCTGGTACGCAGACAAAAAAATTCAGACATGCCAGCCACTAGGTGGCGCTACAACAATAAAAAAACATGTTTGGGGCTATAACTCCCACACCGAAAGTCCGACAGTCAAAAACTTTATATCCACAGATGCCCACAAGTCAGCTGCATCTTTTGAGATAGGCCACGCCCATTTGCGTATATATACATTTTTCGCTACATCGCGAAAACTGTGTCAGTCACCAAAACATACTCCTCCTACAGTTTTCGCCCGATTTGGACGAAACCAAAAGCATTATGCTCTACCGACTCCCACGAGCAAAAGTAAGTCAAATAATTTTTCTACGACCATCGGAAGACCAAACGGTAGCGCTTTAAAGATTCGCGAAAATTCCTTAAAAAAAAAAAAAAAGCGGATTTACTTGAAACTCAAGGGAGACTATCATGGGGCATACCTGAGCCTATGGCAAAAATATGGGCAATAAATTCCTATGTGGGCCGGACTTATTAAAAAAAAGAGTTTTTCAAATTTTTTGCCTGTTTTCGCCATTTTCTAAGTCTTTAGGCGGGAAAATGGGAAAATTCAAAAAAGTGTCTTTACAATGGAGAGGTTGACAATTTGATTTTGCTATAACTCCCCAACCGAACATCGCACATTCAAAAACTTGACATCCACTTGTTTGGTACATTGAGCTGCATCTTTCTATCTAACGTAGTTTTGCGAATGTCATCCATAGGGGGCGCCAAAACCACAAAAAGCAAAGAAAACGCGTTTGGGGCTATAACTCCCACACCGAACATCGCACATTCAAAAACTTTACATCTCCGGATTCCGTGAAGCGAGGGGCCGGCGCCGCGGACGACGACGCCCGATCCCGAGTCGCGTGGGAGGCTTGGCCCCCGTTCACAACTGCTTGCAGTTCTAGTTATTATTATTATTATTTTTCTCCGCGTAAAGGTGGTGCTGCAGCCCAAACCGTAAAGGGTTGGGACATGCCACTTCCAGGGCATATTCAGGTCCGTACCCCGTACGCAGACAAAAAAATTCAGACATCCCGGCCAGTAGGTGGCGCTACAACAAAGGAAAAGGCGTTTTGGGCTATAACTTCCGCTCCGAAAGTCCGACAGTCAAACACTTTATATCCACAGATGCCCACAAGTCAGCTGCATCTTTTGAGATAGGCCACGCCCATTTGCGATAGGATAGATTTTTTGCTACGTCGCAAAAACTGTGTCAGTCACCAAAACATACTCCTCCTACAGTTTTTGCCCGATTTGGACGAAACCAAAAGCATTATGCTTTACCGACTCCCACGAGCAAAAGTGGGTCAAATAGTTTTTCTACGACCATTGGAAGACCAAACGGTAGCGCTTTAAAGATTCGCAAAAATTCCTTAAAAAAAAAAAAAAAGGGGATTTTCTTGAAACTGAAGGGAGACTATAATGGGGCATACCTGAGCCTATGGCAAAAATATGGGAAAGAAATTTTTATGTGGGCCGGACTTATTAAAAAAAATAGTTTTTAAATTTTTTTGCCTGTTTTCGCCATTTTCTAAGTCTTTAGGCGGGAAAATGGGAAAATTCAAAAAACTGTCTTTACAATGGAGAGGTTCACAATTTCATTTTGCTATAACTCCCCAACCGAACATCGCACATTCAAAAACTTGACATCCACTTGTTTGGTACATTGAGCTGCATCTTTCTATCTAACGTAGTTTTGCGAATGTCATCCATAGGGGGCGCCAAAACCACAAAAAGCAAAGAAAACGCGTTTGGGGCTATAACTCCCACACCGAACATCGCACATTCAAAAACTTTACATCTCCGGATTCCGTGAAGCGAGGGGCCGGCGCCGCGGACGACAACGCCCGATCCCGAGTCGCGTGGGAGGCTTGGCCCCCGTTCACAACTGCTCGCAGTTCTAGTTATTATTATTTTTCTCCGCGTAAAAGTGGTGCTGCAGCCCAAACCGTAAAGGGTTGGGACATGCCACTTGCAGGGCTCATCCAAGTCCGTACCCCGTACGCAGACAAAAAAATTCAAACATCCCGGCCACTAGGTGGCGCTACAACCAAGGAAAAGGCGTTTTGGGCTATAACTTCCGCACCGAAAGTCCGACAGTCAAAAACTTTATATCCACAGATGCCCACAAGTCAGCTGCATCTTTTGAGATAGGCCACGCCCATTTGCGTATATATACATTTTTTGCTACATCGCAAAAACTGTGTCAGTCACCGAAACATACTCCTCCTACAGTTTTTGCCCGATTTGGACGAAACCAAAAGCATTATGCTCTCCTGACTCCCACGAGCAAAATTGGGTCAAATAGTTTTTCTACGACTATCGGAAGACCAAACAGTAGCGCTTTAAAGATTCGCGAAAATTCCTTAAAAAAAATAAAAAAGGGGTTTTTCTTGAAACTGAAGGGAGACTATCATGGGGCATACCTGAGTCTATGGCAAAAATATGGGAAAGAAATTTTTATGTGGGCCGGACTTATTAAAAAAAAGAGTTTTTCAATTTTTTTGCCTGTTTTCGCCATTTTCTAAGTCTTTAGGCGGGAAAATGGGAAAATTCAAAAAAGTGTCTTTACAATGGAGAGGTTCACAATTTCATTTTGCTATAACTCCCCAACCGAACATCGCACATTCAAAAACTTGACATCCACTTGTTTGGTACATTGAGCTGCATCTTTCTATCTAACGTAGTTTTGCGAATGTCATCCATAGGGGGCGCCAAAACCACAAAAAGCAAAGAAAACGCGTTTGGGGCTATAACTTCCACACCGAACATCGCACATTCAAAAACTTTACATCTACGGATTCCGTGAAGCGAGGGGCCGGCGCCGCGGACGACAACGCCCGATCCCGAGTCGCGTGGGAGGCTTGGCCCCCGTTCACAACTGCTTGCAGTTCTAGTTATTCTTTTTCTTCTCCGCGTAAAAGTGGTGCTGCAGCCCAAACTGTAAAGGGTTGGGACATGCCACTTGCAGGGCTTATCCAGGTCCGTGCCTGGTACGCAGACAAAAAAATTCAGACATCCCAGCCACTAGGTGGCGCTACAACAAAGGAAAACGCGTTTTGGACTATAACTTCCGCACCGAAAGTCCGACAGTCAAAAACTTTATATCCACAGATGCCCACAAGTCAGTTGCATCTTTTGAGATAGGCCACGCCCATTTGCGATAGGATAGATTTTTTGCTACGTCGCAAAAACTGTGTCAGTCACCAAAACATACTCCCCCTACAGTTTTTGCCCGATTTGGACGAAACCAAAAGCATTATGCTCTACCGACTCCCACGAGCAAAAGTGGGTCAAATAGTTTTTCTACGACCATTGGAAGATCAAACGGTAGTGCCTTAAAGATTCGCGAAAATTCCTTTAAAAAAAAAAAAAGGGGGATTTTCTTGAAACTGAAGGGAGACTATCATGGGGCATACCTGAGCCTATGGCAAAAATATGGGAAATAAATTTTTATGTGGGCCGGACTTATTAAAATTTTTTTTTTTAAATTTTTTTGCCTGTTTTCGCCATTTTCTAAGTCTTTAGGCGGGAAAATGGGAAAATTCAAAAAAGTGTCTTTACAATGGAGAGGTTGACAATTTGATTTTGCTATAACTCCCCAACCGAACATCGCACATTCAAAAACTTGACATCCACTTGTTTGGTACATTGAGCTGCATCTTTCTATCTAACGTAGTTTTGCGAATGTCATCCATAGGGGGCGCCAAAACCACAAAAAGCAAAGAAAACGCGTTTGGGGCTACAACTCCCACACCGAACATCGCACATTCAAAAACTTTACATCTCCGGATTCCGTGAAGCGAGGGGCCGGCGCCGCGGACGACAACGCCCGATCCCGAGTCGCGTGGGAGGCTTGGCCCCCGTTCACAACTGCTTGCAGTTCTAGTTATTATTATTATTATTATTTGATGCTAAAGACATGAGGGGTATAGTACGAAGCGAGATTAAGGGCTGAGCGAGGTCTGTTGAGTCTGAAGCCAGAGTTTCAAGTATCACGAAAGGTGGCTCTCTTTCTACCTGGCTAGATCACCTTGGTAACAGAGGCTGCACGGCTAACCTGCCCAGACCAGTTTTTGTTCCAGAGTTTGAGTTTAAATTCGGCTCTTAGGGCACCTTTAGCTCAGTTGGTAAGGCGTCCCCCTCCCGGGCCGGGCCCAGCAGCAGACCCGGGTTCGATTCCCACCCGCGGTCGTTCTCTGCATGTCACTCCCCTCTCTGCCCCATTTCACCTCTGTCTCTCTGCACTGTCAATAAAGCATAAAAAAAAATGCCCCCAAAAAACATCTTAAAAAAAAAAAAAATCGGCTCTTAGAGCGCTGCCCATAGACATAATAATATACATTATAGACATTATTATGTCTATGGCGCTGCCCTTTAAGGAAACTACACATTTTGAAATCCCGCGGAGGCGCAGACCTGACTATATTGTCTGAGCGATACTTCTCACTGAGTAAACTAGTTAAATCAGTAAACTTATTGATCAGTAAGTTAATGAACGAAACGAAGCCGTGACATAAGGCTTACATTAGAGTGAACTGTAACATCGCGCTGCGGCTTTTTGCCACATGCATAGTTATTGATGCAGAAAATGTAAAATAGCCTAGACCTACTGTATGCAGCGCCACTCTAGCTCTCACCTCAAATGATTTTACCTGGTGATCTACACACACTGGCTCTTAATGAAGCGTTCTATAAAATCACAGGTTGCAACATTATTTCACTGTAGGCTTCTTTCTTTTCATCAGTAGCGATTACAGTTGGGACGTGACAGGTGACAGCTGTCACAGTTCTGACATCGCTGCAGACTCGCAGGTTAAGCTTCTCACAGTAGATTCATATTTGTCCGGAAAATACAGACTACAGGTTTTGTATCTAGGCTATTTATTTTAATGGTATTTTGAAGATGCAAATAAAGGGCTATTAGCCTAAATCAAAATCAAAATTGTATTAATTTTGATGTGGCCCAAAACTAACGTGATTTTCCACATAGGCTATGCTATTCATTAGGGGACAGTGTCAGATTTAAATCAGATTCTTAAGTGTAGGATTATCAACTAGGCTAAATGGTGTAGCCTACTGTTTAAATCCGAGTTCAACCTTTAATTGCTTTATATATGTTACGTTACGCACTGCGAGAACGATCTGTAAAATAAATTAATCAATTCAGTAGCCCAATTTTCTGACAACATTCCACTCTCTCCTTATTTGCAGCAAGAGTTTTTTTCGGCTCTCTGTTTTCTGCTGTTCTGTGATAATTCAGACTGACAAACTCTTCCTCTTGAGTGAAGACAGCGAAGTCAGCTGCTCGCAATCATTCCGTTAGTGTAAAGTTAGCGGCACAAGATCAGTCCAGTCTGTGCGGAAGCAGAGTCAAATGACGGCCAAACGCCCCCTCTTATGAACCTGAAGCTGAAACCCTCGTTCAACATAAGAGGTTGATAACTTCCTTCGTGATACCGGTTAGCTCTGAGCGAGGGTATGTGTTATGTTGAACCAGATCAAAAAAAGAGAGCCGGGCTTTGTAGTATACCCCTATGATAAAGTAACTTGATGTTGACTTACTCTGTTTCTGGAGAACGTCCTTTGAAACATAGTGGTGGCTCCTTGGAGGACACACAGCTGGGTCCAGGTCCAGGAGAGTCTGGCTTCTCATGTTGGATCCTGATGGAATCACGACAATGTAAAATGATCCTGGAGATTATTGTTTGAGTTTTGAATGTTTAAATACTGAAAACAACAAACTATGAGAGAAATGTTTACTGCTGTCCAGCTTTGAACTTCATAGGTTGATCTATAGACCGGTCACTCTTGAAGGACACACAGCTGGCTCCAGGTCCAGGAGAATCTGGTCTGATGAATACAACACACACACACACACACACACACACACACACACACACACACACACACACACACACACACACACACACACACACACACACACACACACACACACACACACACACACACACACACACACACACACACACACACACACAGAACTTTGAGTGTGAATAATGATGGTGCAGTGATTTGAGTCATGGACAGTCAGAGGTGATTACAGAGGTATCAGTTTAATGAGTACTGTCCATAAACTATACTCCACTCTCCTTGATGATAGGTTAAAAACTTTTTTGGAGAAAGACAACTTACTGGTTGAGGAACAGAACGGGTTCCGTAAACTTGACATCAACTTGTTCTGTAAATTGAGCTGCATCTTTCTACCATGGTCAGTTCTGTGAAATTCATCCCTAAGGGGGCGCCAAAACCATAAAAAGTTTATATCTTGTAACAGCAATAACTATATAACTCCCACACCGAACATCCCTGATTGCAGTTCTATTTATATATTATTATTATTATTATTTTTTGATACTGCAGTCATGATTATGTAACTTGATGTTGATTGCATTTTAGAAATCCTCATTCAGCTACTAGACAATTTCAATTTCATTTTGGAGAAAAAAGCTGAACTATACAAAATGTTATAAATACCTAGGATTATACCTGGATGAACATATGCATTTCACAAAGGGTACTACAGTTCTCTCTGAGTCGGCCAGCAGAGCTCTTGGTGGAGTTATAGGCAAAACTAAGATGCTGAAGGATAATGGTTTTTCTACATACACCAAACTTTTCCAGGCTTGTGTGTGTCCTGTGTTGGACTATGTGGCAAAGGGTGTTGAGGATGGTTGACATCAGAGTGGCTAAACAGGTGTATTTGTGATTGCTGACTTTATTAAAAAGGCGTGGGCTAAGAGGAATATGTTGATTTATATTTAGTGTGTTTATCAAGTGCGGATTAATTGTGTTGTGTATTTTGATTGTGTAGTTACATCGGTGTCTTGTAATCCTGTGTGGGATGGGCCACTTATGTGGCATGACACTAAAATAAACATCATCAATCAATCAAGTTAGATCCTCATGTCACCTCTGAGCTTTGGTCTGGCCGTCATGTTCCCCACACAGAGTGGTTTTAGAGGGAGGGACTCCCTCCTCTCTGTCCTCACTCTGATCCATAGCAGAGCCCACACCTTCACACAAACACAACAACATGTTCATTCAACAAGCTTTACATCACAGGACACATTAGTTCACTGTCACTAACAGGACACAAACATGTCATGATTGTATGCATACTTCATGCTAACTAGATTATTTGTATGGTCAAATGTAGTATGTAGAATAGAAAACACACACACACACACACACAGTTCTCAGCTAAAACCACACCTTCATCATATTTGTTAAATAAATTCATTCCAGTGCCTGGCAGGCCTCAAAAATACAACAGGAACAACCTATGAAATGAAAAGCATTCATGCATAAACTTATGTTGGTGATGCCCAGCCCCTCAAACATTTATTCTATGGAAGATAACTATTTTTTTTGTATGTGTTCATTTAAAAAACAGTGACTTCATGTAATCAACTGCATTTAAAGGGTTGAAATCCGGAAAACAATTAAATATTTGCAAGTTTTGATCAGGACTGAAGTTGATAAAATATTTCACACAAAAAAAATGTGGAAAGAAATATTAATCTGTAACCTTTCTTTGGCGACTAATTTGCATTAAATAACAAGCATTTAATGCAAATAAGTTCAACAGTAACAGTAGCTCAGCCATGTTGATTCAAGGTGTTAGCCCAGTTGAGACACATCCTGTATGATTCACTGATGATGTGAGCTCAGGTTACAATAAAACTGCTGTCGATTCTACTGAACAAACTAACAATATTACACGGGAATCTTTAAAGTCATTGTTCTTTAACCCGAAGAGAAACTCTACAGTATATTTCAAATAGATATTTAGAAACAGCCAATCAGCATCAAGAAACATTTCTACCGTCCAGTTAAACAGCGACACAGCACAATGTGATCAAAGTGATCCTGATGATTAGACATTTAGAGGTTTCTCTGGGAGGATTCTCACCTGCTGAACTGACTTCAGGTCGACTTACAGACACTTTCCACCTTCATGTGTGGAGGAAACACTGGGAGAGAAGACGCAGCTCATTTCATCCTGCTCAGTCCTGGTGTGTGTGTGATCTGAGGACGCCGTCACACCCTCACAACTTCACAGTCAAAGTCTAAATAAAACACTAATAGTCACGTGAAAACCTGTTCAACAAGTGAAGAGTGTTTTCAGTCTGTCCCCGCCTCCTCTCCTTTACCTGCCTGAGGCTAACGTTGATCTATTGTACCTGTGTGTAAGAGATGTGTTTATATTGTTATTGGTTATGATCTGTTTTAAAATGATTTCATGATTAAAATGAGTTTTCCATTTGCTCTTGTCATCGTGTGGCACCTTTCCTCAGCCCTTCCTTCCCATGATGCATTGCTCCTGAAACATTCCACCTCAACCTGCGGAGAAAACTCAACCATCGACAAGGACGATCCCAGCAACAAGAAGCTCCTTCACTTATAACACTGATTAACAGACCAGTAAACAGGCTTTATACTGAGCTGGAGAAGCTAAAATCATCAGTGCTGTAACAGTTTTCATTTTGTGTCATTTATGGGTTTGTGCTCAGTGAAATAAATCGGAGAAAAATAACAGGACTCACTTGATGGTTATACATTTAAAATCCGTCATCCATTTATATGAAAAAGTTACGCACTGTAGCTTTAACACTGTCTAAACCCAAACAGCTGTTGGTCAAACTTTTTTTTAAGTGAATGAGAGAGAAAAGACATGAGCTCCTCTTTCTTTTCTCCTCGTAAGGTTTTCTCGTTGTTGCTGACATTTTTTTTAAAAGGTGGCCGCATCCTATAATACTTTCTCAGCGGATCACAATGCATTTCATCAGTAACTCGTCCTTGAGAGACTTTTCTCAACTTGTCCTGAGAGGGAGCTGCAGTCACTAATGAGTCATTAGGTTTGACGGCCCTGTATTGTATATTTGTTGAATAAAATATATTTATAAAAAAACATTAAAAATTAAAAAAATGGTCGGCCCCCCTAGTTGCCTGACTTGCCTGTTCACAAGCTGCGCCTCTTGCAGGGGCACGTTTTCCCAGTTGATGAATAACATGAGATCAGAACTCCTCAGATGAGAGCTGAATGTTTGACTGCAGAATGCTGCACTCTGCTGGTTAATAAAGGGAGGTGCAGGTTGACTTCTCTAAACATATACAACAATCACAATTTCAGATTCTTCAGCTAGAGATAATTTATCATTTTTAACCAAACAGACCCCACAACTCCTCGTTATAGAAAGGTTGCTGCTATAACATCTACGGTGCCCACCATCTGCACTTTGAGTGGCCTTGTGTCTGAATTGTGCTATATAAATAAACTTGCCTTGCCTTGCCTTGCCTTGCCTTACCATTGTGTCCTTGAGCAAGACACTTAACCTCAAACTGCTCCAGGGGTGCTGTACTATGGCTGACCCTGTGCTCTGACCCCCTCTGGAGTGTGGTAACTTGAGAGGGGAGATGAGAAAAGACAAATTTCAATGTGCCTTGTGTACATTGACAAATAAAGAAACTTAACTTATACTGTAGTCACAGAGGCAGACGTACGCAAAAATATGGCGCAAGTTGACTTCCTAAACATTTACAACAATCCCAATTTCTTATTGTCCAGCTCTAGCGGTGATAATCCAAAAAGGTTCATTTAGTCTAACATGATAGAATAACTTAAATATTCTTGTACACACACTAGTATTAACTCTTTTAAATCGAAACATGTCAAACTAAATGTGTATAACGTAAATATATACTGGTCTGTATAAAATAGCATATTTCTATACTTTAGCTATTGTTACTGAACCACAGAGACACAACAACTTATTCTTAATGGAAACAATTACGGAATGCAGTTGTATCTATTCTATATTTCTATTCACGAAGGCAGACATATGCAAAAATATGATGGAATTGTATTTATTTTTCAATTTCATTTTTTATTTTCCTTTTTTTTCAAGTAAAGAGGTGAGAGAGATAGATAAAGGGTGGAAAAGAGAGGGATAAGGGACTGTACAGTATATTGTCTGAACAAAGTTACATTTTCCATTAGGACCATTGACTTTAAGTATATTTTACTTCTTAATGTAAATACAAGTCAATTCAAAGAGCCTTACACAAGAACAGAAGGAATACATTACAGGAAACCAACTACAGGTGACCATAAAAAGTATGTTGTTGCATGCAGTATGCTGCAATGGGGACACACTACTTAAATGGGCATTATATAAACAAAGGGAGCCCACTTTAACTAGCAACATGCCAATTTACAGAGCCTAGGCTGTGAATTAACACCAGATTTTTTTCAGCGCACACAGTACAGGCTAGCCTTCAGGTGGTGGATCGTGAGGAGATTCACTGATTTCTACAAAACAAAATTGACGAGCATTCAGAATCGCTGAATCCACCTGACAAATCCACAGGACTGGAAGTTGTCTCCCTCCTACAGACGACACAGAGACACTGAGGAACCATAGTCAAACCCAAACCCAAACCCAGGGTACAGAGGTTCAGTGAATGTGGTGTTCAAGGTGTGGAGGTGGATCAGTGAGCCAGAGGAGACTCTGTAGAAGGACAGAGAGCCAGCAGGATAGTCCATATACACCGCTACTCTGTGAGAGACAGAGGAGGAGGAGATGGATGTTACTCTGTTATTGAGCAAGACAGAGTAACCACCATCAGAGCACCACAGACTCCAGGACTGATCATTCCCTCCAAACCTGCTGTCTGTACTGTCTCCTTTCCTTCTGATTCCTCTGTAACTCACTGATATATGAACCCCTCCTCTCCACTCGACCTCAAAGTAACCCCGACCAGTCAGACCATTACTACACAGCAGCTGAGGCCAGGAGTCAAATCTCTCTGGATGATCAGAATATGGCTGCTCCTCCCACACCACCCAGGTCACCTTCCTGTTGTTGTCAGACAGTTTGAGTCTTCTGTGTGCTGTGTTTGTGTCCAGTGTGAGTTCACTTGAATCTAATGGAGAGAAAAAAACACAACACAGCAGCAGTTTATCATCCTGAAGGATTTATTGTTTGTTTGTGTCCTGATGTTAATTTCTTTGAAGTTAAAGGATGACACATTTTGTCTCCATCAGTCAAACTGAATCCACACTTACACTTCTTCAGACCAGGTTTTAACCTCTGCTCTCCACAGTGGTCCACCCTGGAGGAAGAAACACAGTCAGAATGATGTTCTATCAACATGATCCTAACTGCTGTTCAACATGAAGCAGTGTTCCTCAGTTTGTCAGTGTGTTAGAGAAAGCGGCTGAAATACATATGTGTCAACTGTCTCCATCATTCTCTCACTGCTGTCTGACACAAGAAGAAGAAGATAGGATAAAAAGAGAAGAAGGCTGTGCACAGCCCAAAAAGCAAAGTGGCATCCCCCCCTCCATGTCAGATAGGTCAGA
This sequence comes from Ammodytes marinus, assembly GCF_949987685.1. Classification (NCBI taxonomy): domain Eukaryota; kingdom Metazoa; phylum Chordata; class Actinopteri; order Uranoscopiformes; family Ammodytidae; genus Ammodytes; species Ammodytes marinus. Next base: position 3,298,284 of record NC_137233.1, on the reverse strand, counting down.
CAGGCTCACCACACCACTCGTTCGAGGAACTGCTTGGGTCGGGTGCCCTAGGCCCCTCACACAGGGGTGGCTGGGGCCACAGAAGCGATCATATCATCTTGCCATGGAAAAAGAATTTCAGTCGGCACAAAAGTGTTATGGGGTTGTTGTCTCTGTCACATGTCCTTCTTCATGATGGACCAGAGAGGAAGGACACCAGCAGTGTGTGAGCTCTTGTTGTCTGTCCATACCTGAGAGTGTCCAGTCTCCAGTCTGGATCCTCCGACAGCAGCTTCACTCCTGAGTCTCCAGGATGGTTGTAGCTCAGGTCCAGCTCTCTCAGAAGGGAGGGGTTGGATTTCAGAGCTGAGTCCAAAGACTCACAACCTTCTGTTGTGACCAGACAGCCTGACAGACTGGAATTAGAAAAATATCATGAATTCAGTATTTTAGCGATCGAAAAAGACCTGTAAAAGATCCACTGTTACACAAACAGATGAATCCTGACCTTAGTTTTTCCAGTTTACAGTGTGGACTCTTCAGTCCAACGGACAGATGCTTCACTCCTGAATCCTGCAGGTCGTTGTTACTCAGGTCCAGCTCTCTCAGATGGGAGGGGTTGGATTTCAGAGCTGAGGCCAAAGACTTACAACCTTCTGTTGTGACCTGACAGCCTGACAGACTGGAATTAGAAAAACATCATGAATTCAGTATTTTAGAAAATCATGTCAGCGGAAATAATTTACAGATGTTCACCTGCATTACCAACATGAACCTAAAGCTGGATGAGCAGGATTTTGAAAAATCAACAGTTAAACAAAAATGAATTCTGACCTGAGTGTTTCCAGTTTACAGTGTGGACTCTTCAGTCCAACAGACAGACGCTTCACTCCTGAATCCTGCAGGTCGTTGTTACTCAGGTCCAGCTCTCTCAGACTAGAGGACTGGGAGCTGAGAACTGAGGACAGAGCTTCACAGCTCCTCTCTGACAGATTACAGCCACTTAGCCTGAAGGAGAATTAGTGAACACAAATAAAACAATGTTATACAATTATTAAAAAAATCATGTACTATTGATTAGGGATGCGGATCCTTTACGAGAAATTATGCTTTTAACAAAACTGTTATTGCTTTTATTGCTTATGAGATGATTAGAGCTTGATATGAGACGTTCAATAGATCATATTTACATCTACAGGGATAACTAATGTCTCTCCCAAACTAATGTATAGTTAAAATGTCTTGCCAAAAACTAAATTTTCCTGAAGGAGAATTAGTGAACACAGATTTTAAAAAAACTTTTAATATTTTAAAAAATTAAGCACTATTGACTACGGATGGTGATCGTTTATTTACATGTACATTTATTTATAACGCTCACCCTCTGGATTTTAATCCCATTGCCTAATACTTATTTTACTGAGCCAACCTGAACCAATCACATGTTAAACCGTATGCAAACCTCAAACCTGTTTATTTTTCAAATTTGTTCAAGAGAAAAGCTCTTATTGTAACACAGGTTTTAAAATTGGATCACTATTTTTAACTGACAGGACTTGCAACACTCTGTTGCGCTGAAATGCAGCCAAACGTTCGGCCTCTTGACACATCCCACAGCCATCCTTGCAAGCAACTGAGCATCATATTTCATATTGTCTTTGGTTTAGCAACTAACGGCTCACCATTTATTCCAAAAACCTTTATTGGACAATCAACGTAAGTCAAACAATGATTGGATACGACGCTAAAGTGATTGGATTCAAACTCGATATGTAGCCAATAAATGATTGGACCTACTGGACTCGATAGCAGCTTATCTAAGCTCAAACTTGAGTGATTTTTGTATTTTGAGAAAAGATGAACCAGGTCCTTAATTGAACTGGGTTTCAATGGCCAGCCCTACACTTGACAGAGTTCATATGTCCACCTACAGAGCTTTGTTGGAGGCTTCGACCACTGGCAGCAGCCTCAGAAGAGCCTCCTCTGAAGCAGAGTATTTCTTCAGGTCAAACACGTCCAGATCTTCTCCTGATGACAGTAAGATGAAGCTGAGAGCTGACCACTGAGCAGGAGACAGTTTATCTGTGGAGAGACTTCCTGAACTCATGGACTGTTGGATCTCCTGCTCTAGAGAATGATCCTTCAGTTCATTCAGACAGTGGAACAGATTGATGCTTTTCTCTGAAGAGATATCCTCACTGATCTTCTTCTTGATGTACTCAACTGTTTCCTTGGTATCTGTTTCCTTGTTGGTGTCTGATCTACTTCCTGTCTTTGTCAGCAGACCTTTGAGGAGATTCTGATTGGTCTGCAGTGAAAGACCCAGGAGGAAGCGGAGGAACAAGTCTAGGTGTCCATTTGGACTCTGTAAGGCCTTGTCCACAGCACTCTGGTGGAGATGTGTTAGATTAGCTTTGTTCCTAAAGGCTTTAGACCGCCGGGATGTTGTTTGTTCATCAAACATCAGATTGACTCCAGAGTTGATGAATGTCAGATGGACATGAAGAGCAGCCAGGAACTCCTGAACACTCAGATGGACAAAGCAGAACACTTTGTCCTGGTACAATCGACTTTCCTCTCTGAAGATCTGTGTGAACACTCCTGAGTAGACTGATGCTGCTCTGATATCGATGCCACACTCTGTCAGGTCTGATTCATAGAATATCAGGTTTCCTTTCTGCAGCTGCTCAAAAGCCAGTTTTGCCAAAGACTTGATCATCTTCCTGCTCTCTGGACTCCAGTGTGGATCTGTCTCAGCTCCTCCATCATACTTGGTGTTCTTCAGTTTAGCCTGAACCACCAGGAAGTGGATGTACAACTCAGTCAGGGTCTTTGGCAGCTCTCCTCTGGTCTTCAACACATCCTCCAGCACTGTAGCAGTGATCCAGCAGAAGACTGGGATGTAGCACATGATGTGGAGGCTTTGTGATGACTTGATGTGGGAGATGATTCTGCTGGCCTGCTCTTCATCTCTGAATCTCTTCCTGAAGTACTCCTCCTTCTGTGGGTCAGTGAACCCTCTGACCTCTGTCACCATGCCAACACAGTCAGGAGGGATCTGATTGGCTGCTGCAGGTCGTGTGGTTATCCAGAGGCGAGCAGAGGGAAGCAGTTTCCCCCTGATGAGGTTTGTCAGCAGCACATCCACTGAGGTTGACTCTGTCACATCAGTCAGGATCTCATTGTTGTGGAAGTCCAGAGGAAGTCGACACTCATCCAGACCGTCAAAGATGAACACAACCTGGAACTCTTCAAAGCTGCAGATTCCTGCTGCTTTGGTTTCAGTAAAGAAGTGATGAACAAGTTCCACCAAGCTGTACTTTTTCTCTTTCAGCACATTCAGCTCTCTGAACGTGAATGGAAATGTGAACTGTATGTCCTGGTTGGTTTTGTCTTCAGCCCAGTCCAAAGTGAACTTCTGTGTTAAGACTGTTTTCCCAATGCCAGCCACTCCCTTTGTCATCACTGTTCTGATTGGTTCATCTCTTCCAGGTGAGGCTTTAAATATGTCTTCTTGTCTGATTGTTGTTTCTGGTCTGTGTGGTTTCCTGGATGCTGTTTCAATCCGTCTGACCTCATGTTCATCATTGACCTCTCCAGTCCCTCCCTCTGTGATGTAGAGATCTGTGTAGATCTGATTCAGAAGGGTTGGGTTTCCTGCTTTAGCGATCCCCTCAAACACACACTGGAACTTCTTCTTCAGGTTGGACTTTAGATCACGCTGACAAACTCCGTAATGACTTCCTGAATTAAAACAGTAGAAATAACATCATTGAGTAATTATAATTTGAAATGCAAATATGAATACACACACACACACACACACACACATTTTCCCCTTGATCTCTTGAGTAAATGTCCCATTTCACGTTCATGTTGAACCTTTAGAGAAATCCTCTTACTGCTCCACAGAAGGTCAGCCAGCTCCTCCTGCTTCATTCTCCTCAGGTAGTGCAGTGTGATCTTCAGAAATGCTTCTCTGCTGCTCCTCCTCTGCTCTTCATCCTCACCGTCCAACACCTCCTCATCCTCCCTCTGACCCTCTAAGCATTCTGGGTAATCGGGACTCAAAAGCTTCTGGATCTTCTTCAGCTCGTTCTTCACAAACGTGACGATGTTTTCCTCCAGCAGCTGCAACAGAATATTATATGAATACAATAAAACTAAAACCATAAAGCAAACAGCAGATCTATGTTGGACAGACTGACAGTCCACTGGTATAAAAAGTAAACTACAGATATTATTATTGTGAACAGAACAGATGGAGAGTAGTTGTTGTACAGACCATAAATGTGGAGTCCAGGTGTGTTTGATGCTGCTGGGCAGACCCACTGGGAACCTCTGAGATCTCCTGGTCGACTCTGTGGAGGAATCATAAAGAATTAGCTCACATCATGTCTGAGGTTTTGGTTAGGGTTACCCTCCAAGGACTGGCCCGGTGTCTGCAGAACAGAGCCGGGGAATACTTGGTTGGGATTGTTCAAGCCTCTATACCCTGATTTTCCTCTGGTCTCGGGATGACCTATATTGGTGTCTGCAGCCTGCGATCTGGCTGGGCCCTCCCACCGTGCCGGGACCTCCCACCGTCTCTGCCGTGATTACGTAATACTAGAGAGACACTGCGCCTCACGTGAATAACCGAAATGGCTAATGCAGGAGCTTAGCCATACTTTGAACAGTTTGACATGACCTGACATGATTAAAACCAGTGAAAACATTAGCTTCAAAGTTTGATTTCTACAGGAATAGCTTCCTATCCTTTGTCATGTTAAAACCGAGGCATTGTTAGACTGCAATGGGAAAGCTAAGATAGTGTAATAGGAGCAAAACCTGGATGCTACTCCCGAAGCTACACGCTACACTAAGTAAATAACAGGGAAACAACCATTGAGGACATTCCTTTTAGTTTCACCGATGAAATTACTACACAAGGAGCTTCCTAATCTTTGTCTTGTTATAAACGCGGCATTAATAGACTGCTGTGATTAAGATAAATTAGTGGATTATGAGCAAAATGCAAAAGTGTTTGTTTATGCAACACTCTGCATACATGCTTTGCTGTACTACGAGCATCTTGTCGCTTAGAGGGAAAAACAATATGGCTGTCGCTCGAAATATTTTCCAGAGGATCTTGGCGCCGTGGACCAATAAGAAATGGGGGGAGGGGTTATCATAGACTACTGCACGGTGGAGGTTTCTGGTTACTAATGTGGGGGGAGGTGGCTTCTCTCACTATGATGACAAAGCGAGAAAAATTCTTTGGTACACCGTGGACCCATATTTATGTACAAAAACATTGAAAAAGTGCATTTTGCATAATATGGGACCTTAAAGGCAACCTCACCACTTCTAGAAGCTCATACCATGGTTTTACCACACAAATTATAAATATATTTAGTTTTATAGGACAAAGTAAATAATCTGCTCTTGACCCAGAACAAAGTAGATACACTGAGCAGCTTTCAGATTTGAGAATAAATGTTCACAATTATTGATCGTTTTTTTTTAATAGCACAAATCTACAGACATTTTTAGTAACTGCAGATTAGCAGTCGAAACATGTCAAGGTACTAAAAGTTAATTCTAGTCTGTATACGAGAACATTTCAGTGAGTTTACCTTTCTGTCGCAGACGGTTGTCGTCCTTTAAAATTAATGAGAGCATCATACGAGTCGTCACTCTTTAAGGACACACAGCTGGGTCCAGGTCCAGGAGAGTCTGGTCTCTGATGGATCCTGGAAGAACAATAGGGGAGAGTGGGGAGAGATGTGCCACTTTTTACTCAAAGGGACTTTAACGTGAGGACTTGACAGTAAAGTCTCCAACTCAGCTACATAAACTGTTGAAGAAATATAGCTTTCGGAAAAGAGTTGTCTTGTGGCACAACTTGCCCCAGGTGTGGTGTAAGTTCTGCGGTTGGAGAGAATACCATGGGGTAAATTGTGCCATTTATATATATCTCATAAACTTTAATGCAAAACAAATCCATTAGACAATCACTTATTTAAGGTTTATTTGAAGTAAATAAAGTAAATATTTTACAAAGTCACCATCATCATCTTTCTGGCCATCTGAACTCTCATCAGTGGTGTCGTTAAGTGTAATGGAGATGTCACTCTCTTCTGAGCTACTGTAGACAATCACTTTCTTTTGCTGACCAGCGTATACAGCCATGCCACTGGCACAACTCTCAGAAACTTACTTTCCACTAGCTGCTCCGCCCTTGTAGAACCAACTGCCACGTGGCATATGCGATTCCCCCTCCATTTCTGCCTTTAAATCAAGGCTCAAAACCCATCTGTACACCCCGGTTTTTCCTTCCCATTAACTATTATAATTATATAATTATAAAGATATTTCTTTCGCTTTTGCGAACATGCGTGCCAGTGGCGATTTTAGAGGGGGGGGGGGGGGCGGTTGCTAACGAACACTTATTAGTAGCTGCACTTTAGCAGTCGAAACATGTCAAGGTACTAAAAGTTAATTCTAGTCTGTATACGAGAACATTTCAGTGAGTTTACCTTTCTGTCGCAGACGGTTGTTGTCCTTTAAAATTAATGAGAGCATCATACGAGTCGTCACTCTTTAAGGACACACAGCTGGGTCCAGGTCCAGGAGAGTCTGGTCTCTGATGGATCCTGGAAGAATAATAAATGTATTATGAACACAACACACACACACACACACACACACACACACACACACACACATACACATACACACACACACACACACACACACACACACACACACACACACACACACACACACACACACACACACACACACACACACACACACACACACACACACACACACACAGCTTTGAATGTGAATAATGATGGTGCAGTGATTTGAGTCATGGACAGTTAGAGATCCTCATGTCACCTCTGAGCTTTGGTCTGGCCGTCATGTTCCCCACACAGAGTGGTTTTAGAGGGAGGGACTCCCTCCTCTCTGTCCTCACTCTGATCCATGCTGCATCAGCCCACACACACCTTCACCTTGAGAGGGAACACATCAACTGAAATCCTCATTTCCATCTATTGTTTTGCAGTAGCTTGCTAGCAGTTCAACTACATTCAAATCTGCATAGTGAGTCAAGAAGTATTTTCTTTACAAAGTTTGAACTACTCTTTCCATCTAGCTTTAGTTAACTAAACTAGATTTATCCCTAGAGCAGGTTTGCTCTATAGTTCAATTTCTTCCACTGTGTAGTAATTTGTAGTTTGTGCAGCTTTGTTTTCAAAGTTGCTTCTCCAACACTATCTTGTTTGTCCTAATTCTCTGTTCATCAGTGTGAGGTGAATGCAGTCAGAGAATGTGAGGCAGAGGAAGCTGCCATCAGCTGCTGTACTTCTACTATCAGGCCACTAGATGGCGCCATGAAGCTGCAATGAAAATGCTCCAACAGTGATGATATAGTAATATGATTACAGGTGAAACTCATATTATTAGAATATCATGGAAAATGAATTGGAATTGAGGAAAATAATCATGCAAAAGGAGTCCAAACCAAGTACTGAGGACATATGGATGATTATACTTTATGTAGGGCCGACATCTCTGTATTTAAAATCCTTTTTTATAGAATTGTATATAATATAAAAATTTTCAGAGATGTTGAATGTGGCGTTTTAATAAGCTGTAAACCATAATAGATACAATTATAACAAATGAAGGCTTGAAATATCTCACTTTGCATGTAATGAGTCCATATAATATTTTAGTTTCACCTTTTAAGTTGAATTACTGAAATATATGAACTTTTGCACGATATTCTAATGTTTCGAGTTTCACCTGTAGTAATATGATATCTGACAGTGACAGGAGGCGTCCTCATGAACTTTGCTCTCAGAGATAAAATACATTTATGCTGCTGCCACATAAGTTCAATTAAAGTTAATATGTTACTAAACTGCTCCTTCAATAAAGAATCGGCAAATGAACTGCAGCTGGACACACGCAGAACAAGCGGAAACACACATTCACAAAGTTTAAAGTAGAACACAATTTAACAGAACAACATTATAGAAACAATGTTATGAAAACCAGACTATACTGTATATTTTCAACCTTTATTTATACAGGTCATCTCACTGTAAATTAAACAAACCAGCAGGTATCATGTCATAATGTAAAACTGGTTGATTTCGTTATAACGTGATCCTGTCAAACTCTGAGTTATGAGCTTGGACAAATTCTGGATTGTCTTATATTTTTCTTTCAGATCCTTTGTCGTAGCTAATTTTTTTATTTTTTTTAACCTTTATTTCTACAGGTATATTCCATTGAGACCGAAGACTCTTTTGCAAGGGAGACCTGTTTTCCTTTCCCACGTTACCATTCACACACACATTCATACACCGATAGCAGGCTAACTATCGCCATTCACACGAGGCAAAGTGGGTGAAGTGTCTTGCCCAAGGACACAACAACTATGACACAGGTGGCAGGGCGGGGATCCTCCAACCCTTTGATCATCAGCCGACCCGCTCTACCAACTGAGCCACAGTCGCCCCAATGTCACTAGTAGTTAGCTACTCAAGTCTTGCATGTTATATCATAATATATCGAAATGTTTTCACTTTAGGATTCCTATAACATAATAAAAAGTCAATCAATATGCAACGTTCCTGATTTAAATGATTGATCAAAACAAATCTGAAGTAATTGATTCATTTATCATTACTTTCACAAATTGGACCAGAATTGTTGCCTTACCTTGAGCTGGAGCTTTAGGATGAATCCAAACTGCCACACAACGTCCACACGAAGTCTAACTGAACTTGAAGTAAGACACCTCCGCATAGATGTTTGAGTTAAACATTAATCTGATAACTGAGAGGGATAAGTCGGGTTAAGGTCTGATGTCTTAAAGGTGCAGTGTGTAATATGAATATAATAAAAGTCATGGACCGGAAACCCATGAGATGGCATCACTGTGGCATTCTAAAAACACACAACCTTCTCACCTTTGATAACTTTATTAATTTGAGTAATCTTAAATTGTTTTTCAAGTGTGTAAATAACCATGTGTCACCACTGTTGTCTGAATTGGCCATCAGACAGTCAGAGCTCTCGTCGGGCAAATACACGAGCCTCCATCAATAGTGATTGTCTTGTTCCAATGCACAAGACATCTTTCGGTCAGTCTGTTTTCTCTGCAAAGGGGGCAAAACTGTGGAACCTCTTGCCCACTAGTCTAAAACTAGAGACTAATAGCAGCACTTTTAACAGAGAACTTAAACAACGGCTCAAATCAAATCAACAGTGCTCACACAAATAATTTACAACTGGTTTATTGTTTGATCATGCTGCCTTTGTTTTACTCTACGTGCCTATATATATATTTGACTCATTATATTGCTGCTCTGTACTCTATTGTATACTGCATTTTTAATCTTTTAATTATCATTGTTTTATCAGTATCTGATCTTGTTTCTGTTTTGTTTAGTTTATTTTGTTGTTTTTAAAAAAGCCTCCTGTGGACAGGTGTTGTAAACTAGCATTTATGCTAACACACTGTAAACAATGCATCTGGTTCGTCCAATGACATTGTCATGTCCATGTCCAAATAAAATCTATTATACCATAGTCTGTGTGAATACTCTATTCTGATTGGCTGGAGTACATTCCATGGGTGTGGATTAACTTCTGATGTATGGACACCTATGGAACTGTTTACATTCTGTCCACTGCGTCGCCGGCTCGCCGCTGATTAAACTGTGTTGATAAGGGATTTGGGATTTATAAAGCCTAAAATATCCTGCCGTGCAATAGCCTCTGGACACCACAGGATGGCGCTCGAGTCGTAACACAAGAGCTGTAGTAACGATAGTAGTACAATAAAGTGGCTAAACTTAATGTCCTCTGGTTAAACGTCAATGGTTATCTCGTTAAAAAGGTGAGTAAGACCCCTGTTTAATTTGACAAAAGGTTTGTAACTGAGTTTACATGTGTTTAGCCACCAAAGACCGGCTTCACTGTCTATCTGGACATAGGCTACTGCTGTCAGTCAGTCACTGCCTCACGTAACTTCAGGCTGTAGCCCGTAATACACATGTTCGCCAGTCACATTCTCCGTGAAATGCGTTATTTATTTTGGGGGAAATGCTTTGTTAGCTCGGTGGAACTGTTGTTAAACATGTTGGGTGATTACATTTACTGTTTGTACAGCGTGCGCAATGTTTTTTGACTTTGTATATTGCTAGCATAACAGTAGGTCTGTGGCTAACAGCTGCCGCAGTCTCCCGTTGCTCGTATTATCCCCGGTCCGACTTCCCAGTACAATTTGAACGCACCGTTAAAGCCAAATTATGTCGTTGCCAGGTCGTATCCTTGGTTGTTCCTATTGACTGGAGTACTGAACTACGTTTTCATTACATAAGAACCTTATGGGTTTGCAATGGGTATTCCAGTTAGTATACGGGGTCTCGGGCGTTGCTGTGGAAACAAGTTGTTATTCGTTCGAAACAAATCTAGTTTCGTTCAAAAAAAATCTAATTTGATCGCAAAAAGGCATGAAAATATAACTGATTGGTCTAATTATTATTTTTATTAGTAGGTGACTATGGTATAAGCGGGTTAATGCCCTTCGAGGTGTCCAGGTATCAGGGATTAATGGACTTCGTGAAGGCAACTGTCCTCCGCTGCGCGTCGGACAGTTCTCGCCTCCACGGTGTCCATTAACTCCTGATACCTGGACACCTCGTCGGGCATTAACCCTTACCTATACTATACTATGACATCATCAAGAAAGTTCTACAAAGTTCTAGAATGCAACACTCCCTGGGTAACCCCAACCCTTTCGAATAATAACAGAAGCTACAGTGGCCTTTAAGGACAAGAACAATTCTAAATTTCAAACAATGCACCTGATGACATTCCAACTATGACACTTTCAAGATGGCGGCACTAGGCCTTGGTCCAAAATATGCAGAAATATGGACATATATGAGACCCTTTCTGAGGAAAAAAATAATAATTAAAAAAAAAATTCAGCTATTATGCACTAAATTAAATGTACTTATGGATATTATAATTACTTTCTACAAAATCTGCCAGGAAATAAAACCCACAATTCTACACACTGCAGGTTTAACAGTGGCAGATAAAGAACAGACACATGCTGAGTTTGAAGAGGAATCAGAAGACGCTCATTTGTAGATTTAAAATCTCAAATCACTTTAACTGAGTGTCAGTTGCTGTGGAAACAGTCTCTCATCATCTGTAGAGGTTTTCCTTCATGAAGTAAAATCAGAAGTTTTTTGCTTATTTAAGTAAGAGTACAACTTGTATTGTTACTAATATTCCAATATCAATGTTTACATGTTGAAGCTAGTTCTACTTAAATATTTTGTATCCTTTTTAATAGTGATCATGTCGAAAATGTGTCTATCAAATATGATTCATGCAGGTGTACACTTACAGACGGTTTGAGTTAAACATTAACCTGAAAACTGAGTGAGGTAAGTATGTTCAAAGTTCAAGTAGTTTATTGTCAGCATACAGAGACTTAAACAACAACATAATGAAATTAATCATTTTTATAGAACCTACCAATGGTGCGTTCAGGTCCACTCAGAAAAACAAGCTTTGTGCTCAGACGAGTTAAAAATGAACAGCAAATGAAAGGGCGCGATTCTGAACCAAAAAATCTTACAACACCCCCCTGACCAGGGGCGTAGCACCAAATTCTGGGCCCCTATACAGGAAGTCCTGATGGGCCCCCTGACAGGAGGTCTCACAATACAAATGTGTAAAAGCTTTGTTTGTCTAGAGTCCAAAAACGTATTAGTGACTGGTCCCTCTCTGAGCCAGTTAACATCTGTGGAATTCTGATCTCATGTTATTCATCATCTGGGAGAATGTGCTTCTGCTGCCACTAGATTACTGTTGCCCTGTGATTCAGTTATAGATGGATGGATGGATGGATGGATGGATGGATGGATGGATGGATGGATGGATGGATGGATGGATGGATGGATGGATGGATGGATAGATAAATAGATAGATAGATAGATAGATAGATAGATAGATAGATAGATAGATAGATAGATAGATAGATAGATAGATAGATAGATAGATAGATAGATAGATAGATAGATAGATAGATAGATAGATAGATAGATAGATAGATAGATGATTCACTTATAGGCTAAATGCACTTGTGTTTTGTGACTGAATTATTGAAACTACTTCTGGAGATTTTACAGAGTGCGTATGAATTCCTGGACATTTGGCAAGTGGCAAATATTTTACTAGGGAAGTAACTGTAGGGGATATGACATTTAAGGAGTAAGTTTTATGATGTAGGCCTAGTGTGACTGTGTGTGTGTGTGTGTGTGTGTGTGTGTGTGTGTGTGTGTGTGTGTGTGTGTGTGTGTGTGTGTGTGTGTGTGTGTGTGTGTGTGTGTGTGTGTGTGTGTGTGTGTGTGTGTGGTTGCATGTCTGTGTTCACTTTTTTGCATGTGTGTTAATTAACATTGGTTAATAGCAGTTGATTTACAGGAATTTATTGGAGTTATTGCACACACACACACACACACACACACACACACACACACACACACACACACACACACACACACACACACAACAAAATGTTCTCTTGAAGTATGCATGAGTAGGAATTTAAAAAAAATATATATATATATGTAGGGGAGAACGGGGGAATCTGAGGCATCGGGTAATGTGAGCCACCCCCTGTATCTAGGCAACGGAAAACATTTGTGGTCATGTGAGATATATGTTTTCAAGCCCCTCTCATTTCCCCATGGCCCTGAAAGAGAGGACCTCATGGTGCTGTGGTAAGCATGTTTTTTTTTCACCAAAATAGGTATTTTGCATGTAAAAGTAAATGTTCTTGCTGTCAACTTAATCAACTGTTGTGTCAAAGCAAATATATTCATGTAGAAAAACTTCTATGATACGTGTTGATGAACTACCAACATATGAAACCATGTGATGCTGATAACTGAAGATTAGCCTGAAATGCAAAGAGAGGTAGTTTATTCTCAAATTGTGGTGGTGGGGGAAAGTGAGCCAAATGCTGTGGGGGAAAGTGAGCCACTGTCTCACTTTCCCCCACCATGAGGCACAAGTTAAGTTTAGTCTTAAACATATTTTAATGTAATATTACATGACATATGTTTTATTTTGAATGTCATACACATTGTAGAAAAGCCATCATGCCAAGGAAATACACCAGGAAGACGACCTGGGGCAACCACACGGAAAGAGCACCTTCTCATCTTTCCCTGTAACCTTCAGGGCTGGAATGTAGAGTAGGCCTAGTTGTAGAGTATGACAGGCTGATGTTATAATCCAGTTGGGTCTTCTTCTGTGTTCTGAGTCCCAGGCTGCTCTCACTGGTTCTGATTTTCCTATGCTTTGACCCCTAGACACTAGCTGGCTCTAAGGGTCCTGTGTTCTGACCCCCAGACTGTGTTCTAATCTAACTGGTTCTACCGTTCATTTGAATCTTATTAAAACCTTTTGAATTATAATGTGTTGTATTTGATTTTGTTCAGAGTTACTTTCAAGTGTTTAGAAAATTAGCTTTGCTTAATTGACCAAACCCCATCATTCTTTTACTAGTCCGACATTAGTTCTGGAATGTGTGGCTAGCTTTTAGTATTCTTACTGTTACAATGTGTTGTTATGGTAGTTTCAGAGTGGAAAAAGTAAGATCAGTTGGATCAGTTTACCCCACAGCTGGGGTAAAGTGAGCCACATGACAACTTTTTTTAAAACAATCATATTTTCACTGCCCTTTGTCTTGAAAAAATTCTGCTAATGCCCATTTCTATGAAACATCCGGAATTAATGGGAAATGTGTAAATTTGAGTGATAAATAAGTTTAGCTCGCTTAGAGGGGAGCAAATGTAAAAAGTGGCTCAGATTACCCCGTTCTCCCCTATATTTAATAAAGTAAATATCTTCCCTCAGGTATAGAAAAGGCACCGCTCTTGCCGTACAGTTTATTAAAGGTGAAGTAAGCGATTTATTTATGTGAATATAAGTGTTAAATCGCTCTTTATTCATACAGTGATCACTAACATAATGTGCGCGTTTCATAAAGCCGATCTCTCAGTCAGCTGCTCTGCCTGTAATCGGCAAATAAACTTTTCGGGGGATCCCGAAATTAATATCCAATCACAAGAGAGAACGCTACAAACCGACATCCGTCTCACTCATGGTCTCACTGCCGGTGCACGCCAGAGCGACAGATGGGTGAATGTTTATGCGCCTACAATGGCGGAGCAGGTAAAAATCCTTCCCAATGTCTGTTTTGATGGTTTTAATTATGTTTTATCACACTTATGGATCTGAGATGATGCTAGATAACTCGCTGCTTGAAGACCGCAGTGCATTAATGTGGTGACGTAGGGACGAGGGAGGGGACTGCTAACTGCAGTAACTGACAGGAAGTTAGCTAAAAGAACCATTCCGCTTACAGCACCTTTAATACATTTGCAAGATGGTGGTGGCAAAACCAAAAACAGTTGCCGAATGATATTTAATAATGGCACATTATGGTCAGAAACAGTCAGGCATTTTACCCATTTTCAAAAGGGTTAATAAGTATTACATCTGGCCCACTCCAAATATATTTCCCGCACTAATAATCTGATCCAATAGCAGGTATGATTAGAAAAAAATTAAACAAAAAAAAGCAAACATTCTACATCGACTTTAAAGCTGAACATTGGACGCTAATGTGCATTCAAGAAGAACAGGCAAAAACCGGTTGAAACCAGAATGGCACTGCACTATTGTCAATAGCAATATTAACTGCTCCGACAAAATAAAACTCAACTTAGTTTACAGATGAAAGTTCAAGTCAACTTTATATCACCAGTCTTTCATTTTCATATTGACCGTTTCAAAGGCGTTGCTATTTGCTAGAAAACAGTCATAACCTTCCTTCCTTTTTATATTCACTAACTGACATCAGCCATTCAAGCTATTTAGCCTGCTCGGTATCATTTCCAATTCATTAACATAGAGGCAGACACGTTAACATTACGGCTTTCTGTCAGCCGGCGAAATCGTAAAGTGCATGGGGAAGGAAAAAGGCGAGATGTGCAACTATACAGTAGCAGACCTGTGGAACGGAGGAGATGCTGCGAAGCGCCACATATAGGCCTACTCTAGTAGGAAAAAAACCCAAACGTGACACCAACAGTAACTTTCAGTGCATCGTAAACCCAAAGCAACTGCAAGAAAAGGAACTTAATAAATATTTTTTATATAACTATAATAAATGTAAATGTGTCCATACTTTCTAAATATAGCTTTACTAAGATCATTAAACCCTTACAGCTATTAAGGTACCTTTTATAAAGCTCACTAGCATTAAATCTCTCCAAAACACCATCAAAAGATTGTCTGTGATTTACTCTCGAGGACTCCTAACTTTTCATAGATGTAGGAGCTAGTTTTAGCGCTAAAATGCTTTGTGAATTACATTATCTTAAAAAGTTAGGAGAATGCTGCACTCTGCTGGTTAATAAAGGGAGGTGCAGGTTGACTTCTCTAAACACTTACAACAATCACAATTTCAGATTCTTCAGCTAGAGATATTTTATAATTTTTAACCAAACAGACCCCACAACTCCTCATTATAGAAAGGTTGCTGCTATAACATCTACGGTGCACACCATCTCTACCATTGTGTCCTTGAGCAAGACACTTAACCTCAAACTGCTCCAGGGGTGCTGTACTATGGATGACCCTGTGTGAGGACCGCCTCTGGAATGTGGTAACTTGAGAGGGGAGATGCGAATGACTAATTTCAATGTGTCTTGTTTACATTGACAAATAAAGAAACTTAACTTATACTGTAGTCACAGAGGCAGACGTACGCAAAAATATGGTGCAAGTTGACTTCCTAAACATTTACAACAATCACAATTTCTTATTGTTCAGCTCTAGCGGTGATAATCCAAAAAGGTTCATTTAGTCTAACGTGATAAATTAACTTAAATATTCTCGTATACACACTAGTATTAACTCTTTTAAATCGAAACATGTCAAACTAAATGTGTATAACGTAAATATACTGGTCTGTATAAAATAGCATATTTCTATACTTTAGCTATTGTTACTGAACCACACAGACACAACAACTTATTCTTAATGGAAACAATAACGAAATGCAGTTGCAAAAATATGATGGAATTCTATTTTTATTTTATTTAATTTTTTATTTTCCTTTTTTTTAAGTAAAGAGGTGAGAGAGATAGATAAAGGGTGGAAAAGAGAGGGATAAGGGACTGTACAGTATATTGTCTGAACAAAGTTACATTTTCCATTAGGACCATTGACTTTAAGTATATTTTACTTCTTAATGTAAATACAAGTCAATTCAAAGAGCCTCACACAAGAACAGAATGAATACATTACAGTAAACCAACTACAAGTGACCATAAAAAGTGTGTTTTTGCATGCAGTATGCTGCAATGGGGACACACAGTACTTAAATTGGCATTATATAAACAAAGGGGGCCCACTTTAACTAGCAACATGCCAATTTACAGAGCCTAGGCTGTGTATTAACACCAGATATTTTTCAGCGCACACAGTACAGGCTAACCTTCAGGTGGTGGATCGTGAGGAGATTCACTGATTTCTACAAAAGAAAATTGACGATCATTCAGAATCGCTGAATCCACCTGACTAAACCACAGGACTGGAAGTTGTCTCCCTCCTACAGACACAGAGACACTGAGGAACCAACTCTCAAGAACCCAAACCCAGGGTAAAGAGGTTCAGTGAATGTGGTGTTGAAGGAGTGGAGGTGGATCAGTGAGTCAGAGGAGACTCTGTAGAAGGACAGAGAGCCAGCAGGACAGTCCACATACACTGCTACTCTGTGAGAGACAGAGGAGGAGGAGATGGATGTTCCTCTGTTATTATGACGGACAGAGTAACAAAGATCAGAGCAGGTCAGACTCCAGGACTGATCATTCCCTCCAAACCTGCTGTCTGTACTGTCTCCTTTCCTGCTGATTCCTCTGTAACTCACTGATATAAGAACATCTCCTCTCCACTCGACCTCAAAGTAACCCCGACCAGTCAGACCATCACTACACAGCAGCTGATCCCAGTAGTAAAATCTCTCTGGATGATCAGGATATGGCTGCTGCTTCACCCACCCACATGTCACCTTCCTGTTGTTGTCAGACAGTTTGAGGTTTCTGTTTACTGTGTTTGTGTCCAGTGTGAGTTCACAGGAATCTGATGGAGAGAAAAAACACAACACAGCAGCAGTTTATCCTGAAGGGTTTATTCTCTGTTTGTGTCCTGATGTTAATTTCTATAAAGTTAAAGGATGACACATGTTGTCTCCATCAGTCAAACTGAATCTACACTTACACTTCCTCAGACCAGGTTTTAACCTCTGTTCTCCACCGTGGTCCACCCTGGAGGAGGAAACACAGTCAGAATGATTTTCTATCAGCATGAGTCCTAACTGCTGTTCAACATGAAGCAGTGTTCCTCAGTGTGTCAGTGTGTTAGAGAAAGCGGCTGAAACTCATCGACTGTCTCCACCATTCTAACACAAGAAGGAGAAGATAATATTCATATTTATTAGGGCTGTCAATCGATTAAAGTAATAAGAAAAAATATGTATCAGCCCCTAGACATTCTTAACAGCCCCCTTAAGGTGCGAACACACCAAACGCGTTGGGTGCGGTGGCGGCGTTGAAAAATCCTATTTTTGCATAGGGAACCATTGGTTCAGGCGCGAGGGTCCGTTGGCTGCGGTAAAGCATCACCGCACCATCGCACCACCGCGCGAGTTCAAAAAATTTAACTTTTAACACTCCAACGCGTGACGTTTAGCCGCGTTGGCCAATCAGCGGTGAGCTTGACCCGACGTCACGGACATCGGCACGGTGGGAGGACAACACAGAGGCTGAGAAACACAGAGTAGGAAATGTATTTGCGGCTGGCTGGTGATATGAAGCCGCTGGGGGTTGGGTTAGAAGACGTGGGGAAAGTGAGCCAGGAGAAATGGGCTTCCAGGTTAATTCAGTGAATACGTGCGGCTGTGCTTTAGCCGATAAACCAAGTTAGCACCGGTCGGGTAGTGTTAGATAACTCACCCGGTTGTGTGCGGCCACCACCTCCATATAATGAACCCAAACATAACGGCTAAGTCCGGGGAACTTTCACAACGAGTACAGCGAAGCACCGGTGTTTATGCCTATATATACGCCAGCCACGGTCCTGTCACAGCCAGGTAGGGTAATGTAGGCTACTTGCCTTTATTTTCTACTGCCCTGCGCACAATGCTGCTGTAAATGTGTTTGGTATGCTATTTGTGTTCATTTCTGAGTGGCGTGAATCTGCAATGCTGTTTTAATGCTATTTGTTCCGTTCAGTTGCTGTTTATTTGTCTTTTGGCACAATTGTTGGCCGTGTTGTTGTTTTTGTGCGGACATGAACGCTGTTGTGTCGGGTCGGGTCTGATCGCAGCCATGGTTGATTAGGGGAATAAATATATCGGGGGGGAGACTAGTTGAGCGCGTTGCACCATTTTTTGACACAAAATGACCAAGCGCCAGATCAGGTGCGTTGGGCGCTTTGGCCACCGCACCCAACGCATTTGGTGTGTTCGCACCTTTAGTCATTCCATCTTGGCACAAGGCCTGTCCTGAAATCCTCCTTTTTACTGAATTGAGAAATCTGTTTTGAATAGAGAATTTCTACCAGTTTTATGAGAGAAAACACATAGAGGGGTAGGACACCAGCAGTGTGTGAGCTCTTGTTGTCTGTCCATACCTGAGAGTGTCCAGTCTCCAGTCTGGATCCTCCGACAGCAGCTTCACTCCTGAGTCTCCAGGATGGTTGTAGCTCAGGTCCAGCTCTCTCAGATGGGAGGGGTTGGATTTCAGAGCTGAGGCCAAAGACTCACAACCTTCTGTTGTGACCAGACAGCCTGACAGACTGGAATTAGAAAAATATCATTATCATAAAATTCAGTATTTTAGAAAATTATGTCAGCGGAAATTATTTACAGATGTTTACCTGCATACCAACATGAACCTAAAGCTGAATGAGCAGGATTTGAAAGATCAACAGTTAAACAAAGATGCATTCTGACCTGAGTGTTTCCAGTTTGCAGTGTGGACTCTTCAGTCCAATGGACAGACGCTTCACTCCTGAATCCTGCAGGTTGTTGTTACTCAGGTCCAGCTCTCTCAAACTAGAGGACTGGGAGCTGAGAACTGAGGACAGAGCTTCACAGCTTCTCTCTGACAGGTTACAGCCACTCAGCCTGGAGGAGAATTAGTGAACACAAATTAAACAATATTGAACAATTATTTAAAAAATCAAGTACTATTGATTAGGGAGGGGGGTCCTTAAAGCTGGGGTGGAGGATTTGGGGAGAGAATGGCAGTTGGGATAGAGATTTGAATCCAAATACCTCAACCGCTCAACTTGTTCTCTTTGGTCCCTCCCCTATGGTCCCTCCCTGACACGCTCTACACCAACAAAGTCGTGCCAAAATGAATGGACAGTCCCAACAGCCAATAAGAACAGAGAATCGGAGCCTCGCTCTGATTGGTCAAAGTGTACAGCTCATGTTAACTTTGACCAATCAGAAATCACATACCCCAGCTTTAACGAGAAAATATGTTTTTTTTTGTTATTGCTTTAATTGCTAATGAGATGTTTAGAGCTTGATATACGACGTTTAGATCATATTTCCATCTACAGGGATAACAAATGCCTCTCCCAAACAAATGTATAATTCAAATTTCAGCTCATTGTAACACAGGTTGTAAAATTAGATCACTATTTTTAACTGACAGGACTTGCAACACTCTGTTGCGCTGAATTGCAGCCAAACGTTCGACCTCTTTACACATCCCACAGCCAAGCAACTTGCAAGCAACTGACAATCAGATTTCATATTCTCTTTGGTTTAGCAACTAACGGCTGACGATTTCTTCCAAAAACTTTGTTGGACAATCGACGTATGTCAAACAATGATTGGATACGACGCTAAAGTGATTGGATTTAAACTCGATGTGTAGCCAATAAAGGATTGGACCTACTGGACTCGATAGCAGCTTCTCTAACCTCAAACTTGAGTGATTTTTGTATTTTCAGAAAAGATGAACCAGGTCCTTAATTCAACTGGGTTTCAATGGCCAGCCCTACACTTGACATGGTTCATATGTCCACATACAGAGCTTTGTTGGAGGCTTTGACCACTGGCAGCAGCCTCAGAAGAGCCTCCTCTGAAGCAGAGTATTTCTTCAGGTCAAACACGTCCAGATCTTTTTCTGATGAGAGTAAGATGAAGACCAGAGCTGACCACTGAGCAGAAGACAGTTTATCTGTGGAGAGACTTCCTGATCTCAGGGACTGTTGGATCTCCTCCACTAGAGAATGATCATTCAGTTCATTCAGACAGTGGAACAGATTGATGCTTTTCTCTGAAGAGATATCCTCACTGATCTTATTCTTGATGTACTCAACTGTTTTCTTGGTATCTGTTTCCTTGTTGGTGTCTGAGCTACTTCCTGTCTGTGTCAGCAGACCTCTGAGGAGATTCTGATTGGTCTGCAGTGAAAGACCCAGGAGGAAGCGGAGGAACAAGTCCAGGTGTCCATTTGGACTCTGCAAGGCCTTGTCCACAGCACTCTGGTGGAGATGTGTTATATTAGCTTTGTTTCTGAAGACTTTAGGCCAAATGGATGTTGTTTGTTCATCAGACATCATATTGACTCCAGAGTTGATGAATGTCAGATGGACATGAAGAGCAGCCAGAAACTCCTGAACGCTCAGATGGACGAAGCAGAAAACCTTGTCCTGGTACAGTCCTCTCTCCTCTTTAAAGATCTGTGTGAACACTCCTGAGTACACTGAGGCTGCTCTGATATCGATGCCACACTCTGTCAGGTCTGATTCATAGAAGATCAGGTTTCCTTTCTGCAGCTGCTCAAAAGCCAGTTTTCCCAGACACTCAATCATCTTCCTGCTCTCTGGACTCCAGTGTGGATCTGTCTCAGCTCCTCCATCATACTTGGTGTTCTTCAGTTTGGCCTGAACCACCAGGAAGTGGATGTACATCTCAGTCAGGGTCTTGGGCAGCTCTCCTCTCTCTCCGGTCTTCAACACATCCTCCAGAACTGTAGCAGTGATCCAGCAGAAGACTGGGATGTGGCACATGATGTGGAGGCTTTGTGATGACTTGATGTGGGAGATGATTCTGCTGGCCTGCTCTTCATCTCTGAATCTCTTCCTGAAATACTCCTCCTTCTGTGGGTCAGTGAACCCTCTGACCTCTGTCACCATGCCAACACAGTCAGGAGGGATCTGATTGGCTGCTGCAGGTCGTGTGGTTATCCAGAGGCGAGCAGAGGGAAGCAGTTTCCCCCTGATGAGGTTTGTCAGCAGCACATCCACTGAGGTGGACTCTGTCACATCAGTCAGGATCTCATTGTTGTGGAAGTCCAGAGGAAGTCGACACTCATCCAGACCGTCAAAGATGAACACAACCTGGAACTCTTCAAAGCTGCAGATTCCTGCTGCTTTGGTTTCAGTAAAGAAGTGATGAACAAGTTCCACCAAGCCACCAAGCTGTACTTTTTCTCTTTCAGCATATTCAGCTCTCTGAAAGTGAATGGAAATGTGAACTGTATGTCCTGGTTGGCTTTGTCTTCAGCCCAGTCCAGAGTGAACTTCTGTGTTAAGACTGTTTTCCCAATGCCAGCCACTCCCTTTGTCATCACTGTTTTGCTTGGTTCATCTCTTCCAGGTGAGACTTTAAAGATGTCTTCTTGTCTGATTGTTGTTTCTGGTCTGTGTGGTTTCCTGGATGCTGCTTCAATCTGCCTGACCTCATGTTCATCATTGACCTCTCCAGTCCCTCCCTCTGTGATGTAGAGCTCTGTGTAGATCTCATTCAGAAGGGTTGGGTTTCCTGCTTTAGCGATCCCCTCAAACACACACTGGAACTTCTTCTTCAGGTTGGACTTTAGATCACGCTGACAAACTTCAGAATGACTTCCTGAATTAAAACAGTAGAAATAACGTCATTGAGTAATTATAATTTAAAATGCAAATATGGATACACACACACACATTTTCCCCCTTCCTCTCTTGAGACTTTAGTAAATGTCCCATTTCACGTTCATGTTGAACCTTTAGAGAAATCCTCTTACTGCTCCACAGAAGGTCAGCCAGCTCCTCCTGCTTCATTGTCCTCAGGAAGTGCAGTGTGATCTTCAGAAATGCTTCTCTGCTGCTCCTCCTCTGCTCTTCATCCTCACCGTCCAACACCTCCTCATCCTCCCTCTGACCCTCTAAGCATGCTGGGTAATCTGGACTCAGAAGCTTCTGGATCTTCTTCAGTTCATTCTTCACAAACATGACGATGTTTTCCTCCAGCAGCTGCAACAGAATATTATATGAAACATCAGAAACATGATGGACAGACGGTCCAAGTAAAACATGGAAGTTATTGTGAACAGAACAGATGGAAAGTAGTTGTTGTGCATGTACAGACCATGAATGTGGAGTCCAGGTGTGTTTGTTGCTGCTGGGCAGAGCGACCACTGGGAACCTCTGAGACGTCCTGGTCCAACACGCTGTCGGTTCATATAGATTAATTATTAATTTTTTTTTTTTTTAAATTAAGATAATTTTAAGAATTTTTACAAAAACAACGTAAAGACTAAAGAACAGGAAGTTATCACAACAAAGACATCAAACTTCCTCTCAGGAGAGATGGATGGTAACTGACACAAACATTTACATTCTGACCTCTGATCAGCAGACTGGGCTCCACCTCTGAAGTTAATAGGTTTGCCCATAGACCAGTCACTCTTGAAGGACACACAGCTGGGTCCAGGTCCAGGAGAGTCTGGTTGGTCATGTTGGATCCTGATGGAATCACGACAATGTAAAATGCTTCTGAAGATTATTGTTAGAGTTTTTAATGTCTTAATACTAAAAACAACAAACTGTGAGAGAAATAGTTACTGCTGTCCAGCTTTGAACTTTATAGGTTGATGCATAGACCGGTCACTCTTGAAGGACACACAGCTGGGTCCAGGTCTGTTCAATAGACACACACACACACACCACCACCACACCCCACACACACACACACACACACACACACACACACACACACACACACACACACACACACACACACACACACACACACACACACACACACACACACACACACACACACACAGCTTAGAGTTTGAATAATGATGGTGCAGTGATTTGAGTCATGGACAGTTAGAGATCCTCATGTCACCTCTGAGCTTTGGTCTGGCCGTCATGTTCCCCACACAGAGTGGTTTTAGAGGGAGGGACTCCCTCCTCTCTGTCCTCACTCTGATCCATGCTGCATCAGCCCACACCTTCACCTTGAGAGGGAACACACATCAACTGAAATCCTCATTTCCATCAATTGTTTTGCAGTAGCTTGCTAGTAGTTCAACTACATTCAAATCTGCATAGTGAGTCAAGGTCTATTTGTAGACACCTGTGCTTGTGTGTACTGTCTGCCAGCAACGCTGTGTTTTTGTTTGTTTTATGTTTGGCCTTGTCCTTTGTAATGATGCTGCTGTATGTGTCCTCAATTGCCCCCTGGGGACAAATAAAGTTTTTTTGAATTTGAATTTGAAGAAGTATTTTCTTTACAAAGTAGTTTGAACTACTCTTTCCATTGAGCTTTAGTTAACTAAACTAGATTTATCCCTAGAGTAGGTTTGCTCTAGTTCAATTTCTTCCACTGTGTAGTAATTTGTAGTTTGCGCAGCTCTGCTCTCAAAGTTGCTTCTCCAACACTATATTTCAGTGGTTTGTTCTAACTCTCTGTTCATCAGTGTGAGGTGAATGCAGTCAGAGAATGTGAGGCAGAGGAAGCTGCCATCAGCTGCTGTAGTTCTACTATCAGGCCACTAGATGGCGCCATGAAGCTGCAGTGAAAACGCTCCAACAGTGATGATATAGTAATATGATTACAGGTGAAACTCAAATTAGAATATCGTGCAAAAGTTCATTTATTTCAGTAATTCAACTTAAAAGGTGAAACTAATATATTATATAGACTAATTACATGCAAAGTGAGATATTTCAAGCCTTCCATGGAGGACCTCTACACTCAGCGCTGCAGGAAGAAGACTAACCGCATTATTAAAGACCCTCATCACCCCAGCAACAAACTGTTTCAGTTGCTCCCGTCTGGTAGATGCTACCGCAGCATCCGGTCTCGCACCACCAGACTCAGGGACAGTTTCATCCCACAGGCAATAAGACTGCTGAACTCCTGAGCTACTGAGCTCACCACAATGACACTTTTTACCTATGCCACTTTATACCAGTCGACATCTGGATAAAAACGTCTGTTTACATTTTACATTTATTTAGTTTTGTATTTAGGTCTCTGCTCTCCTTGTGTTCCTCCTATACACTTAATTCTTAGTATTACTATTATTATTACTATTGCTATTGTTGTTGTTTTTTTTTATTATTATTTAAGTATTACACTTCTTATTGCACTTCTTATTGCTCTGTTGGAGGAGCCCAATCCTTAAGAATTTCATTGCCAGCGACTACTCTGTAATTGTTAATGTGCATATGACAATAAAACCATCTTGAATCTTGAATCTTTCTTTGTTATCATTTTGAATATTATGGCTTGACGCTTATGAAAACCCCAAAATGCAAAATCTTAATATCACATAAAATCAATGAACAAGGTATTTTCAATTCAGAAATGTCGGCCCTATATAAAGTATAATCATGCATATGTACTCAGTACTTGGTTTGGGCCCCTTTTGCATTAATTATTGCCTCAATTCCAATCCATTTTCTATGATATTGTAATTATATGAGTTTCACCTGTATATGACGGGGACAGGAGCCGTCCGCATGAACTTTGCTCTCAGAAATAAAATACATTTATGTTGCTGCACATAAGTTCAATTAAAGTGAATATGTTACTAAACTGCTCCTTCAATATAGAATCTGCAAATGAACTGCAGCTGGACACACACAGAACAAGCGCAAACACACATTCACAAAGTTTAAAGTAGAACACAATTAAACAGAACAAATTATAGAAAAAATGTAATGAAAACCAGACTATATTTTTTTAACCTTCCTTTATACAGGTCATCTCACTGTAAATTAAACAACACAATGTTATTAAATTATCTATCTATATCCATCCCTCTCTCTGTCTCTCTCTGTCTCTCTCTCTCTCTCTCTCTCTCTCTCTCTGTCTCTCTCTCTCTCTCTCTACCCCATTATCATGTTATAATGTAAAACTGATTGATTTCATTATAACGTGATCCAGGCTTATCATAGGCTTTCACCATGGACAATTTTTTTCCAGTGGAGACTACAATTACATCTTTGAACCTGGAAATGAGAATAATATGTGCCGTAAAATGTTCTATATTTACAAGTAAATCTCAATGTTTTCACTTTAGGATTCCTATTGACGACAGACGAAGGGACTGCTTATGAAAACCAGCTTTTAAGCTAGCTCGGTTTCATTTAAATTTGTTTTCTGAAGAATTGTACTTAATGCAAACTGTCCCCTTTAAAAATAAATGTAAAATAATTTAAAAAAAAAGTCATACAATATGCAACGTTCCTGATTTAAATGATTGATCAAAACAAATCTGAAGTAATTGATTCATTTAACATTATTTTCAAAAATTGGATCAGAATTGTTGCCTTACCTTGAGCTGGAGCTTTAGGATGAATCCAAACTGCCACACGACGTCCACACAAAGTCTCACTGAACTTGAAGCAAGAACGTTTCTTGAAAGAGATGTTGCAGTTAAACATTAATCTGATGACTGACACAAAGTCTAACTGAACTTGAAGCAACAAACTCCCTAAGAGAGTTAAACATTAATCTGATGAATGAGAGGGATAAACCGGGTTAAGGTTTGCTGTTTTAATATGTAAGGGATAATGTAGAGCGAACGGGTCACATGCTAGAAATAAAGACCGACAAGCTGAAGCAGGAGCCCGACGTGCAGCGGAGGGCTCTTGTTAAGCTTGAAGGGTGTAGGATGGCCTTGAGGATAAGATGGCCGACCAGTAACCATGAGGTCGCTGGTTGGATCCCCGGCAACGGACAGGAGGGTGTTAGTTGTAAAACTAGCAGAGGCTGGTATTACGTCTACGGTGCCCACCATCTCTACCATTGTGTCCTTGAGCAAGACACTTAACCTCAAACTGCTACAGGGGCACTGTACTATGGCTGACCATGCGCTCTGATCCCCTCTGGAGTGTGGTAACTCGAGAGGGGAGATGCGAATTACTAATTTCAATGTGTCTTGTGTACATTGACAAATAAAGAAACTTAACTTATACTGTAGTCACAGAGGCAGACGTACGCAAAAAATATGGTGCAAGTTGACTTCCAAAACATTTACAACAATCCCAATTTCTTATTGTCCAGCTCTAGCGGTGATAATCCAAAAAGGTTCATTCAGTCTAACATGATAGAATAACTTAAATATTCTTGTATAAACACTAGTATTAACTCTTTTAAATCAAAACATGTCAAACTAAATGTGTATAACGTAAATATACTGGTCTGTATAAAATAGCATATTTCTATACTTTAGCTATTGTTACTAAACCACACAGACACAACAACTTATTCTTAATAGAAACAATTACGAAATGCAGTTGTATCTATTCTATATTTCTATTCACGAAGGCAGACATATGCAAAAATATGATGGAATTGTATTTTTAATTTATTAAATTTTTTATTTTCCTTTTTTTAAAGTAAAGAGGTGAGAGAGATATATAATTGACGAAGAAAAATTGACGATCATTCAGAATCGCTGACTCCACCTGACTAATCCACAGGACTGGAAGTTGTCTCCCTCCTACAGACGACACAGAGACACTGAGGAAACAGGCCCAAACCCAAACCCAAACCCAAACCCAGGGTAAAGAGGTTCAGTGAATGTGGTGTTGAAGGTGTGGAGGTGGATCAGTGAGCCATAGGAGACACTGTAGAAGGACAGAGAGCCAGCAGGACAGTCCACATACACTGCTACTCTGCTAGAGACAGAGGAGGAGGAGGAGATGAGTGTTTCTATGTTATTGTGATGGACAGAGTAACGACGATGAGAGCAGATCAGACTCCAGGACTGATCATTCCCTCCAAACCTGCTGTCTGTACTGCCTCCTTTCCTGCTGATTCCTCTGTAACTCACTGATATATTAACTCTTCCTCTCCACTCGACCTCCCAGTAACCGCGACCAGTCAGACCATTACTACACAGCAGCTGAGACCAGTTATCAAATCTCTCTGGATGATCAGGATATGGCTGCTGCTCATCCACCACCCATGTCGCCTTCCTGTTGTTGTCAGACAGTGTGAGTTCTCTGTGTGCTGTGTTTGTGTCCAGTGTGAGTTCACAGGAATCTGATGGAGAGATAAAACACAACACAGCAGCAGTTTATCCTGAAGGGTTTATTCTCTGTTTGTGTGCTGATGTTCATTTATATGAAGTTAAAGGATGACACATTGTGTCTCCATCAGTCAAACTGAATCCACACTTACACTTCATCACACCAGGTTTTAACCTCTGCTCTCCACCGTGGTCCATCCTGGAGGAGGAAACAGTCAGAATGATGCTCTATCAACATGAGTCCTAACTGCTGTTCAACATGAAGCAGTGTTCCTCAGTTTGTCAGTGTGACAGAGAAACAGACAACAGACTCATCAACTGTCTCCACCATTCTCTCACTGCTGTCTGACACAAGAAGAAGGAGAAGATAGGATAAAAAGAGAAGAAGGCTGTGCACAGCCTGAAAAGCAAAGTGGCATCCCCCCCTCCATGTCAGATAGGTCAGATAGGCCCACCACTCGTTCAAGGAACTACTTGGGTCGGGTGACATCACTCTGGAAAAAGATACTGCTCACTGGCTGGACTGAGAGACTCTACCCCCAAGCTGTCAGGTATCTAAATGGCACTGATTAAAGCACTTTGAGCAACTGCACTTATATATATTTATAGATATGTATTTAAGTAACCCCCCCCCCCCGGGCTATTTAGACTATGTGCAATAACCCTCTAACATATTGAATGTATTTACTGTTTTGTTATGTTTGTTATGCGTATATTTAGCCGACTGTGAACATTTCACTGCAATGTATTGTGTATGTGACAAATAAAATCTGAATCTGAATCTGAATCACCCCTCCTTGTCACCACTCGTTCGAGGAACTACTTGGGTCGGGTGTCCTAGGCCCCTCACACAGGGGTGGCTGGGGCCACAGAAGCGATCAAATCATCTTGCCATGGAAAAAGAATTTCAGTTGGCACCAAAGTGTTATGGGGTTGTTGTCTCTGCACCACGTGGCCAGTTGGCTGACCTCCTTCCTGTTCTGGGTCTCATGGTTGTTGGAGATGACGGAGGTCAGCCAACTGGCCATGTGGTGCAGAGACAAAACAACCTCTTCCTGAACGTTGACAAGATGTGGACATCCGAAAACTTCATCATTCGTCATAGTCATTTTATACTTTATTTCATAGCTATGAACCAATCAGATCGCTTGACTTGAGCTACCAGTTTTATAAGACAAAACACATGTCCTTCTTCATGATGGACCAGAGGGGAAGGACAGCAGCAGTGTGTGAGCTCTTGTTGTCTGTCCATACCTGAGAGTGTCCAGTCTCCAGTCTGGATCCTCCGACAGCAGCTTCACTCCTGAGTCTCCAGGATGGTTGTAGCTCAGGTCCAGCTCTCTCAGATGGGAGGGGTTGGATTTCAGAGCTGAGGCCAAAGACTCACAACCTTCTGTTGTGACCAGACAGCCTGACAGACTGGAATTAGAAAAGTATCATGAATTCAGTATTTTAGAAAATCATGTCAGCGGAAATAATTTACAGATGTTGACCTGCATTACCAATATGAACCTAAAGCTGGATGAGCAGGATTTGAAAATTCAACTGTTAAACAAACAGATGAATTCTGACCTGAGTGTTTCCAGTTTACAGTGTGGACTCTTCAGTCCAACGGACAGACGCCTCACTCCTGAATCCTGCAGGTCGTTGTTACTCAGGTCCAGCTCTCTCAGACTAGAGGACTGGGAGCTGAGAACTGAGGACAGAGCTTCACAGCTTCTCTCTGAGAGGTGACAGCCACTCAGCCTGGAGGAGAATTAGTGAACACAAATAAAACAATGTTATACAATTATTTAAAAAATCCAGCACTATTGATTAGGGATGCGGATCCTTAAAGCTGGGGTGGAGGATTTGGGGAGAAAATGGCAGTTGGGATAGAGATTTGAATCCAAATACCTCAACCACTCAACTTGTTCTCTTTGGTCCCTCCCCTATGGTCCCTCCCTGACACGCTCTACACCAACAATGTCGTGCCAAAATGAATGGACAGTCCCAACAGCCAATAAGAACAAAGAATCCGAGCCTCGCTCTGATTGGTCAAAGTGTACAGCTCATGTTAACTTTAACCAATCAGAAATCACATACCCCAGCTTTAACGAGAAAATATGTTTTTAACAAAACTGTTATTGCTTTAATTGCTAATGAGATGTTTAGAGCTTGATATACGACGTTTAGATCATATTTCCATCTACAGGGATAACAAATGTCTCTCCCATTCAAATTTCAGCTCATTGTAACACAGGTTGTAAAATTTGATCACTATTATTAACTGACAGGACTTGCAACACTCTGTTGCGCTGAATTGCAGCCAAACGTTCGACCTCTTTACACATCCCACAGCCATCCTTGCAAGCAACTGACAATCAGATTTCATATTGTCTTTGGTTTAGCAACTAACGGCTGACCATTTATTCCAAAAACTTAATTGAATCGACGTATGTCAAACAATGATTGGATACGATGCTAAAGTGATTGGATTTAAACTCGATATGTAGCCAATAAAGGATTGGAACTACTGGACTCGATAGCAGCTTCTCTAAGCTCAAACTTGAGTGATTTTTGTATTTTGAGAGAAGATGAACCAGGTCCTTAATTGAACTGGGTTTCAATGGCCAGCCCTACACTTGACATAGTTCATATGTCCACCTACAGAGCTTTGTTGGAGGCTTTGACCACTGGCAGCAGCCTAAGAAGAACCTCCTCAGAAGCAGAGTATTTCTTCAGGTCAAACACGTCCAGATCTTTTTCTGATGACAGTAAGATGAAGCCAAGAGCTGACCACTGAGCAGGAGACAGTTTCTCTGTGGAGAGACTTCCTGATCTCAGGGACTGTAGGATCTCCTCCACTAGAGAACGATCCTTCAGTTCATTCAGACAGTGGAACAGATTGATGCTTTTCTCTGAAGAGATATCCTCACTGATCTTCTTCTTGATGTACTTTACTGTATCCTTTGTGTCTGTTCTCTTGTTGGTGTCTGAGCTACTTCCTGTTTGTTTCAGCAGACCTCTGAGGAGATTCTGATTGGTCTGCAGTGAAAGACCCAGAAGAAAGCGGAGGAACAAGTCCAGGTGTCCATTTGGACTCTGCAAGGCCTTGTCCACAGCTCTCTGGTGGAGATGTGTTAGATTAGCTTTGTTTCTGAAGAGTTTAGACCGCCAGGATGGTGTTTGTTCATCAGACATCAGATTGACTCCAGAGTTGATGAATGTCAGATGGACATGAAGAGCAGCCAGAAACTCCTGAACGCTCAGATGGACAAAGCAGAACACCTTGTCCTGGTACAGTCCTCTCTCCTCTTTAAAGATCTCTGTGAACACTCCTGAGTACACTGAGGCTGCTCTGATATCGATGCCACACTCTGTCAGGTCTGATTCATAGAAGATCAGGTTTCCTTTCTGCAGCTGCTCAAAAGCCAGTTTTCCCAGAGACTCGATCATCTTCCTGCTCTCTGGACCCCAGTGTGGATCTGTCTCAGCTCCTCCATCATACTTGGTGTTCTTCAGTTTGGCCTGAACCACCAGGAAGTGGATGTACATCTCAGTCAGGGTCTTGGGCAGCTCTCCTCCCTCTCCGGTCTTCAACACATCCTCCAGAACTGTAGCAGTGATCCAGCAGAAGACTGGGATGTGGCACATGATGTGGAGGCTTTGTGATGACTTGATATGGGAGATGATTCTGCTGGCCTGCTCCTCATCTTTGAATCTCTTCCTGAAGTACTCCTCCTTCTGTGGGTCAGTGAACCCTCTGACCTCTGTCACCATGCCAACACAGTCAGGAGGGATCTGATTGGCTGCTGCAGGTCGTGTGGTTATCCAGAGGTGAGCAGAGGGAAGCAGTTTCCCCCTGATGAGGTTTGTCAGCAGCACATCCACTGAGGTTGACTCAGTCACATCAGTCAGGATCTCATTGTTGTGGAAGTCCAGAGGAAGTCGACACTCATCCAGACCATCAAAGATGAACACAACCTGGAACTCTTCAAAGCTGCAGATTCCTGCTGCTTTGGTTTCAGTAAAGAAGTGATGAACAAGTTCCACCAAGCTGTACTTTTTGTCTTTCAGCACATTCAGCTCTCTGAACGTGAATGGAAATGTGAACTGAATGTCCTGGTTGGTTTTGTCTTCAGCCCAGTCCAGAGTGAACTTCTGTGTTAAGACTGTTTTCCCAATGCCAGCCACTCCCTTTGTCATCACTGTTCTGCTTGGTTCATCTCTTCCAGGTGAGGCTTTAAAGATGTCTTCTTGTCTGATTGTTGTTTCCGGTCTGTGTGGGTTCCAGGATGCTGTTTCAATCTGTCTGACCTCATGTTCATCATTGACCTCTCCAGTCCCTCCCTCTGTGATGTAGAGCTCTGTGTAGATCTGATTCAGAAGGGTTGGGTTTCCTGCTTTAGCGATCCCCTCAAACACACACTGGAACTTCTTCTTCAGGTTTGACTTTAGATCACGCTGACAAACTTCAGAATGGCTTCCTGAATTAAAACAGTAGAAATAACGTCATTGAGTAATTATAATTTGAAATGCAAATATGGATACACACACACACATTTTCCCCTTGATCTCTTGAGACTTTAGTAAATATCCCATTTCACGTTCATGTTGAACCTTTAGAGAAATCCTCTTACTGCTCCACAGAAGGTCAGCCAGCTCCTCCTGCTTCATTCTCCTCAGGAAGTCCAGTGTGATCTTCAGAAATGCGTCTCTGCTGCTCCTCCTCTGCTCTTCATCCTCACCGTCCAACACCTCCTCATCCTCCCTCTGACCCTCTAAGCATTCTGGGTAATCTGGACTCAGAAGCTTCTGGATCTTCTTCAGCTCGTTCTTCACAAATGTGACGATGTTTTCCTCCAGCAGCTGCAGCAGAATATTATATGAAACATCAGATACATGATGGACAGACTGACGGTCCAAGTAAAACATGGAAGTTATTGTGAACAGAGCAGATGGAAAGTAGTAGTTGTACATGTACAGACCATGAATGTGGAGTCCAGGTGTGTTTGTTGCTGCTGGGCAGACCGACCACTGGGAACCTCTGAGACCTCCTGGTCCAACACGCTGTCGGTTCATACAGATTTATTAACACATTCTTTTTTTATTTGTAATGTTTTCATGCATTCTTCGACAGAGATACAATGGGGATAGAGAGGGGAATGACAGGCAGATAAAGACCCTGGCTGGAATCGAACCCAGGTCTGCTACGATGAGGACAGTGTCTCTATGGGGGGCAGAGTTGGGGGGGGGCTCTTACCACTACACCATGGAGTTTACCCATTTACAGCAAATTTAAAGTAAAATACTATTTTAAGTCTTACCAAGAGGAGAGTCCATCTTTAAACGTTAGAGGTTCCGCCTTTGACCAGTCGCTCTTTAAGGACACACAGCTGGGTCCAGGTCCAGGAGAGTCCGGTCTCTGATGAATCCTGGTAGACAGAGAGGACGAACATACAGAGACAGAAATTCACCTTTTAATCTTCAGCCACAGAAGCTAATGGAGAAACAAACAGCTAAGGGATCAAGGTAACAAAGATAACCTGTAAAACATGGGCTGCCCTGCACTCTTCTATTCAGAACTAATGTGATTCTCACCCACTGTAGGTAGTTAAGTTAAGTTATCTTTATTAATCAATTTAAACGAGGCACATTGAAATTTGTCTTATCCCCTCTCAATTTACTTCGGAGGGGGTCAGAGCACAGGGTCAGCCATAGTTATTTTATATTACTATTATTCTGATTATTATTATTATTTGATGCTGCAGACATGATAAAGTAACTTGATGTTGACTTACTCTGTTTCTGGAGAACGTCCTTTGAAACATAGTGGTGGCTCCTTGGAACAGTCGCTCTTGAAGGACACACAGCTGGGTCCAGGTCCAGGAGAGTCTGGTTTGTCATGTTGGATCCTGATGGAATCACAACAATGTAAAATGCTTATGAAGATTATTGTTTGAGTTTTGAATGTTTTAATACCTTAAACAAATACAACGTAAAATAAATTATTTAATAAATGATTACTCTTGTCCAGCCACAGACCGGTCACTCTTGAAGGACACACAGCTGGGTCCAGGTCCAGGTCTGTTCAACACAACACACACACACACACACACACACACACACACACACACACACACACACACACACACACACACACACACACACACACACACACAGCTTTGAGTGTGAATAATGATGGTGCAGTGATTTGAGTCATGGACAGTTAGAGATCCTCATGTCACCTCTGAGCTTTGGTCTGGCCGTCATGTTCCCCACACAGAGTGGTTTTAGAGGGAGGGACTCCCTCCTCTGTGTCCTCACTCTGATCCATAGCAGAGCCCACACCTTCACACAAACACAACAACATGTTCATTCATTACAACAACTTTACATCACAGGACACATTAGTTCACTGACAGAAACCTGGTTGGACCCTAAACTGATCGTGGATTATTGGTGCCCCTCTCCCTTTCCTGATGGTGGCCTACCAGCAACACTGCACCCACAGAGCTACCTCCATCATTAATGACCCTCACCACCCCTCTCACAGCCTGTTCTTCCTCCTGCCATCAGGGAGGAGATACAGGAGCATCAACTGTGCCCCCTTCCCCCCCACCACCATTAACATGTTACAGCCTGAAAGCTAGAAAACTGTCAAGGACACTCCTGATAATCATATAATAACTTTATTCAGACTGATGACTCACTCTGTTGTTTTTTTGTTTTTTTATATGAGAGACTAAACATTTTAAATTATTTCTTTCTTACTGCCTTTTTTAAAACTGTATGCGCTGGTGAAATTGCATTTTTTAATTTTTTTGTATGAATGTACAGCTCTAAAATGACAATGTAAATCTTGAAATCTTGAATTTGCATTTTTTTCAAAAACATAAATGTCAGTTAACCCACCTGGTTGTGTTGGTTGCTTGGACAATATCAGGAAGTGGTAACGGTCACAAAGCTAACTACAACAAAGTAAAAATGTTTACAACGAAGCTACTTCACAGCCTGCCACTTACATTAAGAGGACACTGTCACACCCTCATAACCTCACAGTCTGAAAACAACATCAGTGTGACGCGAAAACCAGTTCAACAAGTGCCAAAGTGTTTCCAGTCTGTCTCCGCCTCCTCTCCTTTACCTGCCTGAGGCTAATGTTGATCTATTGTACCTGCATGTAAGATATGTGTTTATATTGTTCATGATCTGTTTGGGCATTGAGTCTGATGCTCACATACTTAGAATTAGTTCAGATAATTCAATGTCAGATCAATCACAAATCAGATGGTGTAGTTCCACTATCAGTCCACTAGATGGTGACATTAAGGATTTCATGCAAAAATGTTTCCACAATAAAAGCAGCTCAGCCAAAATGATTCAAGGTGTGGGACCAGTTCAGACACATCCTGCATGATTCACTGACGTTAGCTCAAATTAAAATCAAACTGCCGTTGATTCTACGGAACAAACTAACAATATTGTGAATCTTTCTAAATGCATTTTTCTTTAACTCGGAGAGAAACTTAACAGCATATTTCAAATAGATATTGAGAAACAGCCAATCAGCATCAAGAAACATTTCTACCGTCCAGTTAAACAGCGACACAGCACAATGTGATCAAAGTGATCCTGATGATCAGACATTTACAGGTTTCTCTGGGAGGATTCTCACCTGCTGAACTGACTTCAGGTCGACTTACAGACACTTTCCTCCTTCATGTGTGGAGGAAACACTGGGAGAGAAGACGCTGCTCATTTCATCCTGCTCAGTCCTGGTGTGTGTGTGATCTGAGGACGCCGTCACACCCTCACAACTTCACAGTCAAAGTCTAAAAATAAATCTCAACGTCACGTGAAAACCTGTTCTACAAGTGATGAGTGTTTTCAGTCTCTCTCCGCCTCCTCTCCTTTACCTGGCTGTTGATCTAGTGTACTTGTGTTTAAGAGATGTGTTTATATTGTTTATGATCTGTTTTGAGTGATAATTTCATGATTAAAATGAGTTTTCCATTTGACCTTGACATTGTGTGGCACCTTTCCTCACTAGAATTACATCATTACAGAAACTGAAGTCAGTGTCAGATAAATCACAAAACAGATGTAGTTCCAGTTTCCGTCCACTAGATGGTGCTATTGATATTCAAAGTAAATCAGCAGCCGATATGATGTCCATTCACATGTTGAAGAAAAACACATGGAGTTTCCACACATATTAATATTAAAAACAAAAAACACTAAAATCCAATTTAAAGAGGTGTGTCATATATGTTTATTATCAGGAAATTATTGAATGAATACAGTTTTTTCCACCTTGCTGTCAGGAAGCAGATTGAACTATTTATACTCAATCTGCACATTGAAATCCACTTTCAATTTCTTCAGTTTACTGCATATTGCACATAATGTAAATAATATTCCACATTTTGCACCTTTCAATTATTTACTTTTTCTATTCCATTTTGCGTTTCCTTCTAGAATGTATTTATTGTATATATTACTTATTTCATCTTATCTTATTTTATTCTTTTCTACTTATTGCACCGTGGGTCGCAGAGAAACATATTGTAGATTCCTCTTTATGTCTGAAACATATATATTAGGGGAGAGTGGCCTAAGTTGTGCAACTTTTCACTCAAAGTGGCTTTAAACCTGCAGTGTGTAGAATTTTGGGTTTTATTTCCTAGCAGATTTTGTAGAAAGTAATTATAATATCCATAAGTACATTTAATTTAGTTCATAATAGCTGAAAAAAATGTTTTGAAATATTTTTTTTCCCTTAGAAAGGGTCTCATATATGTCCATATTTCTGCATATCTTGGACCAAGGCCTAGTGCCGCCATCTTGAAAGTGTCATAGTTGGAATGTCATCAGGTGCATTGTTTAACATTTTTAATTGTTCTTGTCCTTGAAGGCCACTGTAGCTTCTGTTATTATTCTAAAGGGTTGGGGTTACCCAGGGAGTGTTGCATTCTAGAACTTTGTAGAACTTTCTTGATGATGTCATATTACACACTGCACCTTTAAAGTAAGGCCTTGACAGTAAAGTCTCCAACTCAAATATGTACATATATTTCAGGGTGTTGTGCATCCCTGGCAATAAAAACTTTGGATCTGGAATAAACTGTTGAAGAAATATAGCTTTCGGAAAAAAAGTTGTCTTGTTGCACAACTTGCCACCGGTGTGGTGTAAGTTGTGCGGTTGGAGCTTTGCAGGTAAAACCATTAGATTTGCTAGGCCTTGTTTAAGAAAATTGTCCTTCAATCTTTGTCAACTATTTACTTTATTTACTTTAAATACACCTTAAATAAGTGATTGTCTAATGGATTTGTCTTGCATTACAGTTTATGAGATGTATAGCAATGGCACAATTTACCCCATGGTATTCTCTCCAACCGCACAACTTACACCACACCTCAC
The DNA here is from genome assembly GCF_949987685.1 of Ammodytes marinus. Classification (NCBI taxonomy): domain Eukaryota; kingdom Metazoa; phylum Chordata; class Actinopteri; order Uranoscopiformes; family Ammodytidae; genus Ammodytes; species Ammodytes marinus. The sequence continues at coordinate 3,261,456 of NC_137233.1, read as the reverse complement.
TTTAAAGTCACTTTGAGTGAAAAGTTGCACAACTTAGGCCACTCTCCCCTATATATTTTTTTTATTAAATAAAAATTGGTCGCCCCCCTAGGGGGCCCCCTGACGGCTCTGGGCCCCAAGCAGTTGCCTGACTTGCCTGTTCACAAGCTGCGCCTCTTGCAGGTGCACGTTTTCCCAGTTGATGAATAACATTAGATCAGAACTCCACAGATGACAATCACAATCACAATCCCAATGTCTTATTGTTCAGCTCTAGCGGTGATAATCCAAAAAGGTTCATTCAGTTTTACGTGATAAATTAACTTAAATATTCTTGTATACACACTAGTATTAACTCTTTTAAATCGAAACACGTCAAGCTAAATGTGTATAACGTAAATATACTGGTGTGTATAAACTAGCATATTTATATACTTTAGCTATTGTTACTGAACCACAGAGACACAACAACTTATTCTTAATGGAAACAATTACGAAATGCAGTTGCAAAAATATGATGGAATTCTATTTTTAATTTAGTAAATTTTTTATTTAAATTTTTTTTAAAGTAAAGAGGTGAGATAGATAGATAAATGGTGGAAAAGAGAGGGATAAGGGACTGTACAGTATATTGTCTGAAAAAAGTTACATTTTCCATTAGGACCATTGACTTTAAGTATAATTTACTTCTTAATGTAAATACAAGTCAATTCAAAGTGCCTTACACTGGAAAAGAAGGTATAACTTACAGTAAAACCAACTACAGGTGACCATAAAAAGTATGTTATTGCATGCAGTATGCTGCAATGGGGACACACAGTACTTAAATTGGCATTATATAAACAAAGGGAGCCCACTTTAACTAGCAACATGCCAATTTACAGAGCCTAGGCTGTGTATTAACACTAGATTTTGTCAGCGCACACAGTACAGGCTAGCCTTCAGGTGGTGGATCGTGAGGAGATTCACTGATTTCTACAAAAGAAAATTGACGATCATTCAGAATCGCTGAATTCACCTGACAAATCCACAGGACTGGAAGTTGTCTCCCTCCTACAGACGACACAGAGACACTGAGGAACCATCTCTCCAGAATACAAATCCATACCACATGAACCCAAACCCAGGATACAGAGGTTCAGTGAATGTGGTGTTGAAGGTGTGGAGGTGGATCAGTGAGTCAGAGGAGACTCTGTAGAAGGACAGAGAGCCAGCAGGACAGTCCACATACACTGCTACTCTGTGAGAGACAGAGGAGGAGGAGATGGGTGTTACTCTGTTATTGTGACGGACAGAGTAACGACCACCATCACCATCAGAGCAGTACAGACTCCAGGACTGATCATTCGCTCCAAACCTACAGATATCACTGCTTCCTTTCCTTCTGATTCCTCTGTAACTCACTGATATATCAACCCCTCCTCTCCACTCGACCTCAAAGTAACACCGACCAGTCAGACCATTACTACACAGCAGCTGAGGACAGTACTCAAATCTCTCTGGATGATCAGGATATGGCTGACTCTCCTCCACATCTTTCACCTTCCTGTTGTTGTCAGACAGTTTGAGGTTTCTGTTTACTGTGTTTGTGTCCAGTGTGAGTTCACAGGAATCTGATGGAGAGATAAAACACAACACAGCAGCAGTTTATTATCAGACACCTGAAGGGTTTATTCTCTGATTGTGTCCTGATGTTCATTTCTATGAAGTTAAAGGATGACACATTTTGTTTCCATCAGTCAAACTGAATCCACACTTACACTTCCTCAGACCAGGTTTTAACCTCTGCTCTCCACCGTGGTCCACCCTGGAGGAAGAAACAGTCAGAATGATGCTCTATCAACATGAGTCCTAACTGCTGTTCAACATGAAGCAGTGTTCCTCAGTGTGTCAGTGTGTTAGAGAAAGCGGCTGAAACACATATGTGTCAACTGTCTATCATTCTCTCACTGCTGTCTGACACAAGAAGAAGAAGATAGGATAAAAAGAGAAGAAGGCTGTGCACAGCCTGAAAAAGCAAAGTGGCTTCACCCCTCCTTGTCCCCACTCGTTCGAGGAACTACTTAGGTCGGGTGCCCTAGGCCCCTCACACAGGGGTGGCTGGGGCCACAGAAGTGATCATATCATCTTGCCATGGAAAAATAATTTCAGTCGGCACCAAAGTGTTATGGGGTTGTTGTTTCTGCACCACTAGGCCAGTTGGCTGACCCCGTTCCTGTTGCTGGAGATGATGGAGGTCAGACAACTGGCCATGTGGTGCAGAGATAAAACAACCTCTTCCTGAACGTTGACAAGACCAAACTTCAAACTTCATCATTCGTCATAGTCATTTTATACTTTACTTCATAGCTATGAACCAGTTAGATCGCTTGACTTGAGCTACTAGTTCTATAAGAGAAAACACGTGTCCTTCTTCATGATGGACCAGAGGGGAAGGACACCAGCAGTGTGTGAGCTCTTGTTGTCTGTCCATACCTGAGAGTGTCCAGTCTCCAGTCTGGATCCTCCGACAGCAGCTTCACTCCTGAGTCTCCAGGATGGTTGTAGCTCAGGTCCAGCTCTCTCAGATGGGAGGGGTTGGATTTCAGAGCTGAGGCCAAAGACTCACAACCTTCTGTTGTGACCTGACAGCCTGACAGACTGGAATAAGAAAAATATCATGAATTCAGTATTTTAGAAAATCATGTCAGCGGAAATAATTTACAGATGTTGACCTGCATTACCAACATGACCCGAAAGCTGGATGAGCAGGATTTTGAAAAATCAACTGTTAAACAAAGATGAATTCTGACCTGAGTGTTTCCAGTTTACAGTGTGGACTCTTCAGTCCAACAGACAGACGCTCCACTCCTGAATCCTGTAGGTCGTTGTTACTCAGGTCCAGCTCTCTCAGACTAGAGGACTGGGAGCAGAGAACTGAGGACAGAGCTTCACAGCTTCTCTCTGAGAGGTTACAGCCACTCAGCCTGGAGGAGAATTAGTGAACACAAATAAAACAATGTTGTACAATTATTTAAAAAATCAAGCACTATTGATTAGGGATGCGGATCCTTTACGAGAAATTATTCTTTTAACGAACCTGTTATTGCTTTTATTGCTTATGAGATGATTAGAGCTTGATATGAGACGTTTAATAGATCATATTTCCATCTACAGGGATAAAAAAATGTCTCTCCCAAACAAATGTATAGTTAAAATTTCTCGCCAAAAACAAAATTTTCCTGAAGGAGAATTAGTGAACACAGATTTTAAAAAACTTGTATTATTTGAAACAATAAAGCACTATTGACTACGGATGGTGATCGTTTATTTACATGTATATCTATTCTATAACGCTCATCCTCTGGATTGTAATCCCATTGCCTAATACTTATTTTACTGAGTCGACCTGAACCAATCACATCTTAAACCGTATGCAAACCTCAAACCTGTTTATTTTTCAAATTTGTTCAAGAGAAAAGCTCTTATCCTTATTGTAACACAGGTTGTAAAATTGGATCCCTATTTTTAACTGACAGGACTTGCAACACTCTGTTGCGCTGAATTGCAGCCAAACTTTTGACCTCTTGACACATCCCACAGACATCCTTGCAAGCAACTGACAATCAGATTTCATATTGTCTTTGGTTTAGCAACTAACGGCTGACCATTTCTTCCAAAAACCTTTATTGGACAATCAACGTATGTCAAACGATTGGATACGATGCTAAAGTGATTGGATTCAAACTCGATATGTAGCCAATAAATGATTGGACCAACTGGACCTACTGGACTCGATAGCAGCATCTCTAAGCTCAAACTTGAGTGATTTTTGTATTTTGAGAGAAGATGAACCAGGTCCTTAACCCTTTAGGCGCCGGGTATTATTTTTAAAAATACTAGATTTTGACACCTAAATTTCAGAAGGCTCTGGATTGAAAGTGGTTTGAGATAGAGACAAAGTGTAAATGAGACAAATATTGAGAATGACCTAAAGTTTATCTAGGGAGTAATTTTTTCCATCTGATTAGCATATTATGACGTCATATGGCGGCGGCCATGTTGGATTATGTCATTTCCATGAAATACCTGATATTTTGAAATAGAGTTGAACTTATTTCATCAAGTTCACCCCCTCCATCCATTTGTTATGATGTCCACTATGTTGTAAGCCAACAGTTGTAAACTAGAATTAGAACTACACCACAAAACAGGCACTTTTTATGATTTTAGATTTTTTTACCCATTTTAATTTACTTTTGTCTTCTATTATTATGATTATTATTATTACCATTATAATATGATAATATGAATATATATATATATATATATATATATATATATATATATATATATATATATATATATATATATATATATATATATATATATTCATATTCAATAGTTTTTTTCTCTCTGTTGTGTACTTGATGTATTTGCATTGAATATTGTATGTATTGTTGTTTTTCCTTGAATTTGTTTGAACTCGACGTCATTGTAAATGAGGGTCACCCCTCAATTGGTCTCGAGGATAAACAAAAGTTAAATGAAATTAAATGAAAAATACATTTATATAATGCTGCGTCACATGGCTGCACCACTGCTGCGCATGGACGCACCGGGGCCGTAGAAAGAGTGCACACTAACTCCCTACTTTTGCTTGCCATATTCTCTCAATAACTCCTAAATCCAGCTTCAGCATAAATAGCTTAGTGGCACACTATCTCCGATTTCACACCCAACAACTGCGCGATTCATTTGCAGCCTGGGCGCGGAGGTGTGTCACCTCTGCTCTGACGGCCGGCTCGGACTGCTCCGAGGGGCTGCTCCGAGACTGACCGCCTGTCAGTGCTTTTGGTCGGGGAGGGGCTCTCGGCAGCACCCGCTGCTCGTTGAGCAATGAGCACAGTAACTGCAGAGTGAAACGTGCTTTCACGTCAGTCTCCAAACACCACAAAAGTTTTCAATAAAACCAGAAAAAATCGCTAGGAGGATGACAAAAAAAGTTTTGATGGGATTTTTTTTTTTTTTTTTGGGATGGGATTTCCGGATTTCCGCGAATATTTTGCATTGAAGGATGACGTTTTTCTGAGCTAAGGTCTAGGTATGGGATGTCTGCCAACTAGTGGAGGGGAGTTTGAACAAAATATAACACTCTATTTAGAGAAAACAGCTGTTTGATTCAGTAAAGCGTCTTGTCGCAATTTTGCGACTTTGGCGCCTAAAGGGTTAATTGAACTGGGTTTCAATGGCCAGCCCTACACTTGACATGATTCATATGTCCACCTACAGAGCTTTGTTGGAGGCTTTGACCACTGGCAGCAGCCTCAGAAGAACCTTCTCCGAAGCGGAGTATTTCTTCAGGTCAAACACGTCCAGATCTTTTTCTGATGAGAGTAAGATGAAGCAGAGAGCTGACCACTGAGCAGGAGACAGTTTCTCTGAAGAGAGACTTCCTGAACTCAGGGACTGTTGGATCTCCTCCACTAGAGAACGATCATTCAGTTCATTCAGACAGTGGAACAGATTGATGCTTTTCTCTGAAGAGATATCCTCATTGATCTTCTTCTTGATGTACTTTAATGTTTTCTTGGTATCTGTTTCCTTGTTGGTGTTGGAGATACTTCCTGTCTGTGTCAGCAGACCTCTGAGGAAATTCTGATTGGTCTGCAGTGAAAGACCCAGGAGGAAGCGGAGGAACAAGTCCAGGTGTCCATTTGGACTCTGCAAGGCCTTGTCCACAGCACTCTGGTGGAGATGTGTTAGATTAGCTTTGTTCCTGAAGGCTTTAGACCGCCAGGATGTTGTTTCTTCATCAGACATCAGATTGACTCCAGAGTTGATGAATGTCAGATGGACATGAAGAGCAGCCAGAAACTCCTGAACGCTCAGATGGATGAAGCAGAACACCTTGTCCTGGTACAGTCGACTTTCCTCTCTAAAGATCTGTGTGAACACTCCTGAGTACACTGAGGCTGCTCTGATATCGATGCCACACTCTGTCAGGTCTGATTCATAGAAGATCAGGTTTCCTTTCTGCAGCTGCTCAAAAGCCAGTTTTCCCAGAGACTCGATCATCTTCCTGCTCTCTGGACTCCAGTGTGGATCTGTCTCAGCTCCTCCATCATACTTGGTGTTCTTCAGTTTGGCCTGAACCACCAGGAAGTGGATGTACATCTCAGTCAGGGTCTTGGGCAGCTCTCCTCCCTCTCCGGTCTTCAACACATCCTCCAGAACTGTAGCAGTGATCCAGCAGAAGACTGGGATGTGGCACATGATGTGGAGGCTTTGTGATTTCTTGATGTGGGAGATGATTCTGCTGGCCTGCTCCTCATCTTTGAATCTCTTCCTGAAGTACTCCTCCTTCTGTGGGTCAGTGAACCCTCTGACCTCTGTCACCATGCCAACACAGTCAGGAGGGATCTGATTGGCTGCTGCAGGTCGTGTGGTTATCCAGAGGCGAGCAGAGGGAAGCAGTTTCCCCCTGATGAGGTTTGTCAGCAGCACATCCACTGAAGTGGACTCTGTTACATCGGTCAGTATCTCATTGTTGTGGAAGTCCAGAGGAAGTCGACACTCATCCAGACCGTCAAAGATGAACACAACCTGGAACTCTTCAAAGCTGCAGATTCCTGCTGCTTTGGTTTCAGTGAAGAAGTGATGAACAAGTTCCACTAAGCTGTACTTTTTCTCTTTGAGCACATTCAGCTCTCTGAACGTGAATGGAAACGTGAACTGTATGTCCTGGTTGGTTTTGTCTTCAGCCCAGTCCAGAGAGAACTTCTGTGTTAAGACAGTTTTCCCAATGCCAGCCACTCCCTTTGTCATCACTGTTCTGATTGGTTCATCTCTTCCAGGTGAGGCTTTAAAGATGTCTTCTTGTCTGATAGTTGTTTCTGGTCTGTGTGGGTTCCAGGATGCTGTTTCAATCTGTCTGACCTCATGTTCATCATTGACCTCTCCAGTCCCTCCCTCTGTGATGTAGAGCTCTGTGTAGATTTGATTCAGAAGGGTTGGGTTTCCTGCTTTAGCGATCCCCTCAAACACACACTGGAACTTCTTCTTCAGGTTTGACTTAAGATCACGTTGGCACATTGGCGCTATGCTTCCTGAATGAACAAACAAGAACTATGATTAATCACTGGATGATAAAACAAATCTGTTCTCCCACAGTTCCTTTCGAAAACGAACATTTTCAATATCTCAGAAATAGTCAAATCCCAAAAGTAATTAAATGTACCTGCACCGCTCAGACAGAGTTAGTCTGTTGCCTAAAGCTGCGAACACACCGCACTCGCCCCCTGCGGCGGTGGTGAACGCAAGTTGCTCGCCGCTTGATCATATTGGGCCATATATTCCTGACGCCGACGCCGTTTCTGAGATCAGACCCGTCACATTTACGCTGTAACAACAACAACAGCATGGTCCAGCTGTGCCAAAAAATACAGATGTAGGTACACTGTGTAACCAGCGGCAGTCATGTCACAAATAGCATTAAAACAGCATGAAGACGCACCCCGATCGCAAATACACACACATTAACAGCAATTCAGCAACATACTAAACACAATGACAACAGCAGTGTGTGCTCAGCGGCAAAAATAAAGGCAGACATCAGCCTACCAGAAAGGACAACACCGGTGCTTCGCTGTACTATATTGGAATTCCACACGGACACTGCCGTCAAGTTTGGGTTCATATTATCCTCCGGAACAGCACACAGCTGGGTGAGTTTCACTATGCTAACCGGCGCTGCCTTGGCTAAAGTACAACCAACAGGTAAACAGATGCAAAATACACATATTTGCAGAATGTATTGGAAGCACAATGTCCTCACTCCACACGCCCACCTCGTCTTGCACATAGATGTATATAGAACACGGTCTTGCAGACCACAGGGCAATCTCAACGCTAATTGGCTATCGCGACGACGCCAAAAAGATAAACATTTTCATCTTCTGCGTTCGCCGCATATGTTTGCCACGCCGCAGATGGTTGAGCCTTCGATTCACGCGCTTCGATGAGGCAGGCCACGCGCCGCGGAAACGCCCGCCGCTGGACGCCGATTCTCGGGTGGATGCGCGGCCACGCGCTACTACATTGACTTTGAACGTAATCTCGCCGCACGGCCAGTGCGTTGTGTTCGCAGCTTTATGGCAGTGACATTGGGCAGTAACAAGCTCTGGGAACTTACGACATTGCAGCACAGGTGTTTTATCCTCCCAACTGAACCTTCAAGGCAGCAAGGTTAGGGTTAGGGTAATTGTTAGGGTTAGAGTTAGTGCTGCCTCCAAGGCTCCATTGGGAGAACAAAACACTATCGAGCGGCAGCACACACATCAGATCACGATCAGTAAGTACAACAACCTATTCATCGATTTTGAAAATGTGGGACTTCGGACAATGTCATCAACACAAATGAGGTCTGACTTCTATAATATCAAGTCAGAAGTTCCTGTGTTCGGAGTTCAATGGAACACACCCCTCCTACCCGATGTAAAAGGTTTCACTAACTGTCTGTTGATATTTATTTTAGCATGGGAATGTTGCCAAAGACACCTGCAAAGTGCTTTCATCAGCGGTATGCTCGATCACAATTGTTTTACCTCACTTGTTGACAGATATGAACTTAACGGAACATTACCTGGATTCAAATCTTATTGATTCCAACTTTCAATATCTTCAGAACATCAGTTGAGAACAGTTTCTGGCTGTGTTCAGCCCAGGAGAATTCATAGACCCAATACTAATGTGTGAATCATATTAACAGAAGATTGTGGAAATGTTAACTCTCCCATGTTGCCTCCATTTCCTCTTCCATCAAGTTAAATCTATAAAATTGTCTTACTTCTCCACAGAAGGTCAGCCAGCTCCTCCTGCTTCATTCTCCTCAGGAAGTGCAGTGTGATCTTCAGAAACGCTTCTCTGCTGCTCCTCCTCTGCTCTTCATCCTCACCGTCCAACACCTCCTCATCCTCCCTCTGACCCTCTAAGCATTCTGGGTAATCTGGACTCAGAAGCTTCTGGATCTTCTTCAGCTCGTTCTTCACAAACGTGACAATGTTTTCCTCCAGCAGCTGCAACAGAATATTATATGAAACTTGATGGACGGACTGACGGTCCAAGTAAAACATGGAAGTTATTGTGAACAGAACAGATGGAAAGTAGTTGTTGTACATGTACAGACCATGAATGTGGAGTCCAGGTGTGTTTGTTGCTGCTGGGCAGACCGACCACTGGGAACCTCTGAGGCCTCCTGGTCCAACACGCTGTCGGTTCATACAGATTTATTAACACATTCTTTTTTTATTGGTAATTTTTTCATGCATTCTTCGACAGAGATACAATGGGGATAGAGAGGGGAATGACAGGCAGAGAAAGACCCTGGCTGGAATCGAACCCAGGTCTGCTACGATGAGGACAGTGTCTCTATGGGGGGCAGAGTTTGGGGGGGGGCTCTTACCACTGCACCATAGAGTTTCCCCATTTACAGTAAATTTAAAGTAAAATACTATTTTAAGTCTTACCAAGAGGAGAGTCCATCTTTAAACGTTAGAGGTTCCGCCTTTGACCAGTCGCTCTTTAAGGACACACAGCTGGGTCCAGGTCCAGGAGAGTCCGGTCTCTGATGAATCCTGGTAGACAGAGAGGAAGAACATACAGAGACAGAAATTCACCTTTTAATCTTCAGCCACAGAAGCTAATGGAGAAACAAACAGCTAAGGGATCAAGGTAAGGAAGATAACCTGTAAAACATGGGCTGCCCTGCACTCTTCTATTCAGAACTAATGTGACTCACCACTTTAGGTAGTCAAGTTAAGTTATTTATTAGTCGATTTACAAGAGGCACATTGAAATTTATCTTATCCCCTCTCAAAATATATATATCCCTTCTCAAGATACCACACTTTGGGGGGGGAGGGTCAGCCATAGTTATTTTATATTACTATTATTATGATTATTATCATTATTTGATGCTGCAGACATGATAAAGTAACTTGATGTTGACTTACTCTGTTTCTGGAGAACGTCCTTTGAAACATAGTGGTGGCTCCTTGGAACAGTCGCTCTTGAAGGACACACAGCTGGGTCCAGGTCCAGGAGAGTCTGGTTTGTCATGTTGGATCCTGATGGAATCACAACAATGTAAGATGCTTTTTAAGATTATTATTTGAGTTTTGAATGTTTTAATACTGAAAACGTAAAGAGTAAAGAACATGAAGTGATCATGACAAAGACATCAAAGTTCATCTCAGCAGAGATAGATATTAGTAACAGACACAAACATTTAAATTCTGACCTCTGATCAGCAGACTGGGCTCCATCTTTGAAAAAAATAGGTTTATCCATAGACCAGTCACTCTTGATGGACACACAGCTGGGTCCAGGTCCAGGTCTGTTCAACACAACACACACACACACACACACACACACACACACACACACACAGAGCTTTGAGTGTGAATAATGATGGTGCAGTGATTTGAGTCATGGACAGTTAGAGATCCTCATGTCACCTCTGAGCTTTGGTCTGGCCGTCATGTTCCCCACACAGAGTGGTTTTAGAGGGAGGGACTCCCTCCTCTCTGTCCTCACTCTGATCCATAGCAGAGCCCACACCTTCACACAAACACAACAACATGTTCATTCATTACAACAAGCTTTACATCACAGGACACATTAGTTCACTGTCACTAACTAAAATATCAGGAAGTGGTAACTTTAATATCACAATGCTAACAAGTCAAATTATTCTAGATGACGATATGTCCAAACGGCCAGCAATTATTTATGAGTCAGCTATTCTGGTGAACACTTTGTGCTAAAATCACTTATTTCTACATCAATTAATACACAGCCTAGGCTTTTTTGAACAAACAGTGTTTAAAGAAAAGGAGGAAACTGTAGCTGGCAACATGCCCGTTTACAGAGCCTAGGCTGTGAATTAACACTGTATTATTTTCAGCGCAGACACAGTACAGACAGGTAGCAGATACACTTATCAAGACAAAATCTGATTTTGACAATAAGCATTCTCCAGAATTTAAATGAGCTGCTCCAATATGTTCCATACAAACCTTACAGCAAGTAGTCATGTAGTTACAAAGTTTTTAATTGAACTGAACCTTTGCTACATCCTGAACAACAAAATGTATTTTGGGTATTAAAGCTGGGGTGGAGGATTTGGGGAAAATGGCAGTTGGGATAGAGATTCAAATCCAAATACCTCAACCGCTCCACTTGTTCTCTTTGGTCTCTCCCCTATGGTCCCTCCCTGACACGCTCTACACCAACAAAGTCATGCCAAAGTGAATGGACAGTCTCAACAGCCAATGAGAACAGAGAATCAGAGCCTTGCTCTGATTGGTCAAAGTGTACAGCTCATGTTAACTTTGACCAATCAGAAATCACATACCCCAGCTTTAATGGAGGTCAAGAGAAAATCAAAGTCTGTGTCTTTAAATCTTAATCTTTAAATCTTTAAGTGATGACAAAGGTTGAACAGAGACACAGGAGAGCTCACATGCTGTTTCCTGTTGGACCAGTTCAGACATTCCCTTCATATTTCACTGATGATGTGAGCTCAGATTACAATCAAACTGCTGTTGATTCTACTGAACAAACTAACGATATTACATGGGAATCTTTACTTAAACTCTACAGTATATTTCAAATAGATATTTAGAAACAGCCAATCAGCATCAAGAAACATTTCTACCGTCCAGTTAAACAGCGACACAGCACAATGTGATCAAAGTGATCCTGATGATCAGACATTTACAGCTTTCTCTGGGAGGATTCTCACCTGCTGAACTGACTTCAGGTCGACTTACAGACACTTTCCACCTTCATGTGTGGAGGAAACACTGGGAGAGAAGACGCTGCTCATTTCATCCTGCTCAGTCCTGGTGTGTGTGTGATCTGAGGACGCCGTCACACCCTCACAACTTCACAGTCAAAGTCTAAAAAAACACTAATAGTCACGTGAAAACCAGTTCAACAAGTGAAGAGTGTTTTCGGTCTCTCCCCGCCTCCTCTCCTTTACCTGCCTGTTGATCTATTGTACCTGTGTGTAAGAGATGTTTATGATCTGTTTCTAAATAATTTCATGATGAAAATGAGTTTTCCATTTGGTCTTGTCATCGTGTGGCACCTTTCCTCAGCCCTTCCTTCCCATGATGCATTGCTCCTGAAATATTCCACCTCAACCTGCGGAGAAAACTCAACCATGGGGCGCCCTTAGCTCAGTTGGTAGGGCGCCCGCCCCCCGGGCCAGGCCCAGCAGCAGACCCGGGTTCGATTCCCGCCCGCGGTCGTTCTCTGCATGTCTCTGCCCCATTTCACCTCTGTCTCTCTGCACTATTAATAAAAGCATAAAAATGCCAAAAAATATCTTAAAAAAAAAAACTAAACCATTGCTCAGGACTATCCCGACAGCAAGAAGCTCCTTCACTTATAACACTGATTAACAGACCAGTAAACAGGCTTTATACTGAGCTGGAGACCCAGTAAACAGGCTTCATACTGAGCTGGAGACCCAGTAGACAGGCTTTATACTGAGCTGGAGACCCAGTAAACAGGCTTTATACTGGGCTGGAGACCCAGTAAACAGGCTTTATACTGAGCTGGAGACCCAGTAAACAGACTTTATACTGAGCTGGAGAAGCTAAAATCATCAGTGCTATTGCGGTTGCCGCGAAAGACGCGAGGGCCGCGCCGCTTGATCATATTGGGTCATATTCGCCACGCCAGGGAGCCCGACCTCCTCGCTCACCCTGAGCCACTCCTGCTTCTTTTTGTTCCGGTCCTTGTACAGGACGCTGTTGATGTCATAGAGCACCGGGATCACGCAAACGGTGATTATTATTTTTTCTTCCGTTTTATTTTCCTCTGTCCGTCGTCCAAAAGTGAGTGACTTCGGGAGTGGCTCAACGCTGATTGGCTATCGTGGCGCTGCGCTTAAAGTTCAATATTTTCAACTTCTGCGACGCACTTGTACATGGACTTTGTATGTAATCTAGTCCCGTCAGAGTGCAGTGTGTTCGCACCTTTAATGTGTCCTTAAAGAAGGGGCAAACGAAAGAATGAGAAAAACTATAAGAAAAAATGTATCCGATTAAACTATGGTTTATATTTAAAGGTGGAGTCAGCGATTCTGGAGAACGCTTGTTGTGCACTGGAGAAAAATAAATCCAGTGTTAATACATAACCTAGGCTCTGTAAACGGGCATGTCTCACTTTACAATTGGAGATTTTTTTTTTTGTTTAAATACATCAAATCTGCCAAATACAATTGTATCAAAATGTTGACTCCTCACATAGCAATGGGATGTGACTTAATATACTGAATTAAATATGTTTGGTCCGGGTTTGAACACACACTACCCATTCACTATATATTATATATGCAATATATATAATGTAAAATTGTTTCGTAAATGTTACATAGTGGACCTTTAAATTATTAAATGATTTGTTTGTGCAAATGTAACAAAGCACATGTAACTTATTTTACAAAATCTCAAACCCTGGAAAGCCAAACTGAGAAATACAGAGAGAGTTTTGTAGAGCTGATGGGCTTAATCAACTTTGTGTCAACTCATTTGGCGATGAATGTAACCAACATCATTTATATAAAAAGTTACGCACTGTAGCTTTAACTCTGTCCAAAATCTAAAACCCCTGGATACCGGACACCTATGCTTCTCTCCTGTGCTCCGTCCCCCTAACCTGACTCCACCCTGGGAGGTTTAAAAGTCTACGGGACACCTGAGACACTCCACTGAGGACCAGACATCCTACACTCACCTGTTAGCCTTCACCCAGTCACTCTCTGCTCGAGTCAAGCCTCTATCTATCTATCTATCTATCTATCTATCTATCTATCTATCTATCTATCTATCTATCTATCTATCTATCTATCTATCTATCTATCTATCTATCTATCTATCTATCTATCTATCTATCTATCCATCCATCCATCCATCTCTCCATCCAACTCACTAACCATTTCACCATGAGTCTGAGTCGCAGTAAGCGGATCAGCTCAAGCAGCTCTGTACGGAGCAGCAGTGGCTCGCGGCGGCTGAGTGGCTTTGGACCGGGGCAGGGCGGCGGCTTCACTGGCATCTCCCTGAGCTCGAGCTCTCTCTACGCGGGGACGAACGGCCACCACCACCACCACCACGGGCTCGGAGCTCCGCTGGCCGCGCTGTCCGTAAACAAAAGCCTTCTGGCGCCGCTAAACCTGGAGATCGACCCCAGCCTGTCCATGAGCCGAGCACACGAGAAGGAGCAGATAAAGAGCCTCAACAACCGCTTCGCAAGCTTCATAGACAAGGTAGGCTACATTATATACGTCAAGTTTATAGGCAGCTTATTAATAGAAAATAAGTGGTGGAAAAAAGTTTAGTAGGCCTACATTTATTTATAATTTTATTACATTTAAAGGCTGACTTCACCGGTGGGAATATGAAGGTGTATTGAACTCTGAGATCCTATGTAGTATGAATGTGCAAAAAATTATGAAATCGCTTCATCCTAGCCTGAGAAAAGGCAGAAAGAGTGTTTTAACCCTAGATTTTACTAGTGTGACATCACAATAGTAAAAATGTAGGGTTAGGATTAACAGGACAGCTGGGAAGACTGGGGAAAGACTGAGGGAAGAAAAACCTAATTCATTTTATTATAATAGCAAGTTTATAATGATAGAACGCCGGTTCCGTATGGGTGAAGTATTACTTTAAGTACTGTTCCTAAATACAATTAAATGCATTTCAGCTATATCTGTATTTTTGCTTACCGTTTCATTTGTAATACCACCTCACCTTTGAATACCAAGAGATGCATTTTCTAGATGTGGCACTTAAAATCTTCATCTCTACATTACTTAATGAAAATGCTCTTTAATGACAATATTTTTAGGGGGAATTTGGTGGAAACGTTGTCTCTAGAAAAATTATAATAGAATAATTAGACTCTGGACTGACAGTCTGTTTTTTATATCAATAACAATGTGTTTTTTGTTAAAATAATAGATTAAAAAATCCTGTTTTTGTGAAATAAAAGTCTATAAAGACAATTTATTTACTAATGTTTACTTTTTGGTGGTGTCTTAAGTTAAGTTTATTTTTTCAGTTTAAATTGGTGGAAAAAATAACATAAGAAAATTTGGACCAATCAGTGCAGTTAGAGTAGAAATCCATCTATTACAAATAAGCATGTATCATGTTCAGTTTGGATCATAATTGGGTTCTGAACGGGTTAACGACACAAGTTGACCTTTAAAAGAGTTATCCCCTTTGACCTCTGGCTCATAGAATTCTCTAGCATTTTATATATGGAGAAAATTCGCTATGAGATTTCAGGCAAAGCAAGAGAAATTTAAACAGATATGTCAGCCTTTCCTTATACAGTATACAGTACTGAAGTGACCTACATGACACCTCGTTGACTTTTTATTTTCTGCTTAACATTTACCTTTAGTTTAAACAATGTAACTGGAAGTCCTTAGAGACCTGTTAAGTAGAGTACGCCATGTTAGTTGTTTATTTTATTTTGTGTTCACTTTTTCAGTTGTGTGTGTGTGTGTTCTCTTTAAAAAAAATCACAAGTTGAATTCATATTTTTTTAAAGCCTGAATGGGACGATAACTTTCACCTGGCGTAGTTTAGGTGCGTTTAAATCTGGCCAGGCCTTTCTATTGCAGTAAAATACTTAAATGGTTAAATGGTTAAACGAGGAGGTAAGTGGTTGTGTCGAGTAGCAAAACCTTTCCCACAGAAGCATAAAGCCGGACACTGATACGGCTCTTTATAGGGACGATCTCAGCGTTCTCACGGAGTCGTTAACAAACTCTCACAATAGATTCTTTGTGCAGAGATAGATACACTTCAGGCATTAGAGGGATGGGGATACACATGGATTTAAAGGTGGAGTCAGTGATTCTGGAGAACGCCATTTGTCAAAATCAGTGAATTTCTCCTCTCCGTATTGTGTGTGCAATGTAAAAAATCTGGTCTTAATACACAGCCTATAGCTCTGTAAACTGGTATGTAGTCTAAACAAAGAGGGACCACTGTCTAGCAACATGCCCATTTACAGCGCCTAGACTTCAGCATACACACACACACACACACACACACACACACACACACACACACACACACACACACACACACACACATTAAGGACAGGTAGCGGATCATGAGGAGATATTCACTGATTTTGACAATAAGTGTTTTTGACAACAAGCGTTCTCCAGAATCACTGACTACACCACAAAGCACGGATCTGGAAGGTCTTCCTGTAAACGTTAAACTCTCACATCATGTTTGAGGGGAAATCAAATACGAAACAGCATTTTGCTCGGATCAATCTTTAAAAGTATCTGTATTTCGATATCTGGGGTGATTTTGGGAAACGGTCTGGACAAAAATATCTTTCTTTAGACAGAAAAAACATACATTTTTTAAACTGAGTTTAATAATTTTAAGATTTATTTTCATTCAGATTTTTGTAAAAGCTTAAAGGCCTACTTCACCGGTGGGAATATGAAGGTGCATTGAACTCGGAGATCCTATGAAGTATAAATGTGCAAAAAAAAAAATTAAATCGGATCATCCTAGCCTGAGAAAAGGCAGAAAGAGTGTGTTATGGTCTCACTGTCTAAACCTACATTTCTCTTTCTGTGACATTTATACTTCATAGGATCTCCGAGTTCAATACACCTTCATATTCCAACCGGTGAAGTAGGCCTTTAATAAGACAACCAACTTTGATATATCTTATGTTAATTTTTACTATTTTAGACCAGGTTTGCAGAGACCAATTCCTATACATTTCTGTTCATATTTTTAATTCGCTTTTCTAATGTCTATTCTATACTTGATGTATTTTTTAATCTTGATGCATTTCCTGCCCCTTTGAAGCACTTTGAATGGCCTTGTGTCTGAATTGTGCTATAGAAATAAACTTGCCTTGCCTTGCCTAATATTTCCCCATCTCTTCCATCATACATAATACAAACGTTGAAAAAGGCAAAGGAAAGTCACCTGATGAATGCACAGACCCTGCCATCGCTCGTGTAACCCGACCACAACTGGTTTCATCAGCTCTGAAACTTTAAAGAGCCTTTTCCCTCATGCAGGGAGGTGATTAGTGTGATGCAACAGGCAGACAGGGGGATGTGTGTGTGTGTGGGGGGGGGGGGGGGGAATTGTGTGTGTGTGTGTGTGTGTGTGGGGGGGGGTGGGGGGGAGATCGGTTACAGGACGAGACCCAGTTTAAAACTGAATGAGGGTCAATGACACACTGAGAAATGTGAGAGGATTCATTGATAGGGTTTTTTTGTTTGTTTGTTTTCTGTAGAAATGACCGGAGGGGAACTTAAAAAAAGAGACCAAAACTGAAGTGAAGCCTCATGGAAACCTTGTATAAAAAAAACATTTAAAAAATAGTATAACAAATAATATAAAAAAATATATAAATACAGCTCTGGAAAAAAAATTAGAGACCATTCCAAATGTTCAGTGTCTTTTGTTTGACTATTTAAAGGCATATGTTTGAGTAGAATGAATATTTTTGTTTTATAATGTAAACTACTGACAACATTTCTACCAAATTTACAATAAAATATTGTCATTAAAGAGCATTTTCAACAAGTAATGTAGAGATGAAGATTGAAGAAAAATCCAGAACGGTCTCTTTATTTTTCCCAGAGCTGCCTATAACTATTTTCAGATGCTTTATCATGAAACTAACTCCCCACATAGATAGACAGACAGACAGACAGACAGACAGACAGACAGACAGACAGACAGACAACTCCCCACATTACATAAGGATTTAGTGGATTTAGGTTTACAGTAACAGGGCCTTTAAAAGTTGAATCAGGGTCAATGATACACTGCGAAATATGATAGTATTTATTGATAGTGTTGTTTTTGCGGATATGGCCGAAGGAGACCGTATAAAAAGAGACACAAATCCAGTGAATGAACCCTGAATAAACGGCATTGGGCCCAAAGGATATTTAAGCTTATCGGCCCATTTCCTTCCCATTGAAATTGTGTTGCAACCTGATGACTTGGGTTAGACACAGAGGGAGGTTATTCTTCCCTGGACTGAACATAGGCTTTGTGTTCGAGTGTGTGTGTGTGGGGGGGGTGGGGGGGGGAGTGTGTGTGTGTGGGGGGGAGTGTGTGTGTGTGTGGGGGGGGGAGGGTGAGTGAGTGAGTGAGTGAGTGAGTGAGTGAGTGAGTGAGTGAGTGAGTGAGTGAGTGAGTGAGTGAGTGAGTGTGTGTGTGTGTGAGTGAGTGAGTGAGTGAGTGAGTGAGTGAGTGAGTGAGTGAGTGCATGCGTGTGTGCGTGTGAGAGAGCGAGCGAGCGTGTGCGTGTGTGTGTGTGCGAGCGAGCGAGTGAGTGAGTGCGTGTGTGTGTGCGCGCGTGTGTGTGTGTGAGGAGTATAATAGACGATGGATACACCCCACCGCGGGCACGAAACTTGAGCTGTAGAGATACGGTGTTGACATTCAGGTGAAATGAAACCGCTTTTCTTTAACCTCTGTTTGACCAAGGACTTTATTCTACTGTAGGACACTTCTTGTGTTGGGAATTGGGAGTTTGATACGGGATATAAGACATATTTTATAGGCAAGGCAAGGAAAGGCAAGTTTATTTCTAAAGCACAATTCTGACACAAGGCCGTTCAAAGTGCTTTACAGAGGCATGACATACATCAAGATAAAAATACATCAATTATAGAAAAGAAAACAAAAAGATTGTCTGATGTTATAGATTGTAAAATGTGACAAACGGGTGAGCTAAAATTGCAACACGTCACATAGGTACGGAAGTGTATATGGGCCATGGGAGACTAAAAAGGTTTTTTTTTTCAATATGCACTTAAAATAGTTAAAATGTTGTGAGTAAAGTGAAATACAATATCTATCTATAAAGCAAGAACCGTCTGTCTGTCTGTCTGTGTGTGTGTCTGTGTGTCTGTGTGTGTGTCTGTGACTCGCATATCTCTCTGAGTTTTAGTCAGATCGACCTGAGCTTCCAGATATGGCTCGTGCACGGCACGAAGGTGTGCATCCTTGACTGATTATGAAGTTTTTTTGGACAGGTACTGCACTAGTTTAGCATAAAGGCGACAGTTCCAGACTGCGATAAAGTTGGAAAAGTATTGACTGGAACTTTCCATAATACTCATGAGCAAAACGTCATTAAAACACAAACTATGCATCTTTTCTTTTTTTTTTTAAGATATTTTTTTGGCATTTTTATGCTTTTATTGATAGTGTAGAGACAGAGTTGAAAATGGGGCAGAGAGGGGAGTGACATGCAGAGAACGACCGCGGGCTGGAATCGAACCCGGGTCCGCTGCTGGCCGAGGCCCATGGGGGGGGACACACCCTACCAACTGAGCTAAGGGCGCCCCCCAATGCATCTTTTCTAATAAATAAACTTCCTAAGGGCCCGTGTCCACCTAACGCCTTTTTCCCACCGCAAGCGCCTTTTTTCAATTGATTCCCAATGAGAAGCGGCCGCCTCGGGAAAAGGCGGCCGCTCTGAGAAAAGGCGCAGCGCCCAGCGGTTTTTTTCGAGCGCTTTTTGTCTTTTTGTGCGGCCGCTTCGAGATTTGCAAGTTGAAAAAAGTTTAACTTTTCAGAAAGGCGGTGGGGACGTCACCGCCGCTTTTTTCAAACGGCCAATCAGATAGTAGATCGTCGGGACTCGTCGCCTTGGCAACAAAG